>NC_073385.1:4274342-4289342 GCF_028641065.1 Leucoraja erinaceus | reverse complement strand
TACACAGAGTGCCTGGAACACATTGCATAGGATGGTGATGGAGGCAGAAATTACGGTGGTGTTTAAGAGGCTTTTAGATAGGCAATGGATATGCAGGGAATGGAGGGATATGGATCATGTGCAGGCAAACGGGATTAGTTTATCCTAGAATCATATTCGGCACAGACATTGCGGGCAGAAGGGGTTATTCTGTGCTGTACTGTTCCATGTTCTATGTTTTGCATATAACCCACTCAAGCATCCTTGTTGTGTGTGAATCCTTTGTACTGTAATTTTCCTTGAAGGTACACAGGTGAGCTGCTGAGCATAAAGCGAGAGATGAGATTTGAGATACCGGGGTGAAATTCAGTTCAACATTCCTAATTTAATCAACATGTCACTGAAGAGGAATTTCCTTCTGTGCTGGTCCTTGTCAGTGGCGTGACCTACTTCCTTGTCATGATCCTTCATGATTGGGGGCAAAGGACAGAACAAGTTACACATAACCCTGTCGGTGACCAGGGCATATTGACTGGTAACATTTGATCAGTTTCACAAAGGCTGTTCTAATCTCAAGCTCTCAACCACGTAGTGCAGCATTGAGTGAATGTTGCAATGTCCGAAAAGCTCTTTTGCATGTGTTATACTGAATTTCACTGCCTGCCAGACAGTCATAGTCGGAGTTCTATGCAGCACGGAAACAGGCCCTTTGACCCATCTTGTCAATGCTGACCTAGTTGGCATACTGGGCTAATCCCGTTTGCCTGCATTTAGCCCATAGCCTTCTGAAGGCTTCCTTCCCATCCATATATCTGAACAAATGAGTTTTTAAAGTTGTAATTGTATCCACTTCCATAGCTTCCTTTGGCAGCTCATTCCAGATCCGGCCCACCGTCTAGTGAACAGGTTGCCCCTGAGGTCACTCTTAAATCTCTCTCCTCTTACCTTAAGCCGATGTGCGCTGGTTTTAGAATCCTCTACCCTGGGGAAAAAAGACTGTGAGCATTCACTTGCACTGGGGCATATCCACGAGGGCTGTTGCCAAAGATCCGGAGGAACTATTTGGAAGAAGGATGGGGAAGTTTTCTCTCTAGTCTTGGCAAATATTTATGCGTCGATATCGAAAAGAAATCGCGGGTAGCGTAGTCATTGATGGTTTGCTGTATGAAGGAGCTTTTCTGCAATAAATGGTTGCTCTGTTTCATACAGAGAGCCACATGGGAGCAGCGGTAGAATTTCTGCCTTACACCGCTTGCAGCACCGGAGACCCGGGTTCGATCCCGACTACGGGTGGTGCTGCCTGTCCAGAGTTTGTACATTCTCCCTGTGACTGCGTAGGTTTCCCCTGAGATCTTCTGTTTCCTCGCACACTCCAAAGGCGTACAGGTTCGTAGCTTAATTGCTTGGTATAAATGCAAAATTGTCCCTAGTGTGTGTGGGATAGAGTTAATGTGCGGGGATCGCTGGTCGGTGCGGACTCGGTTGGCCGAAGGGCCATGTTTCCGCGCTGTATCTCTAAACTTTAAACTAAATTATACCAATAACTACAATTCACATTCACTTCTTTGGTAAAGTGTCTGGTATCATACACGTGAAAGAAGTTTGCTATGCATCAGATGTTTTTTATTCATAGTCATAGAGTTATAAAATTATACAGCACAGAAATGAGTCCTTCACCCCAATGAGTCCACGCTGACCAGTGTGCCTGACGTACTTGTTTACTTGGCTCAGATTCCTCAAAGATGTTTCCCTTTACTGGAAAATCCCCAATCCACTTTTAAAAGTACCTGTCTAATATCACCAAAGCTGGCCTTGCCCCAGGAGAAATTAATAACTTATTGTACATTTATTGCTGTTGCCGTTGTGTCATACGTGCCTGTAAAGCAACGACAAGTAACAATTTCATTGTTCCGATTCACATGACAAATGAACACTATTGACTCTTGACTTTAACCCCTCAGTCTTCCCTCCCTCCCTCCCTCCCTCCCTCCCTCCCTCCCTCTCTCCCACTCTGCCATGTTCCTGTCCACTGAACTTGCTCCCTTTAACTTGCCTCATCCTTCTCATTTGTCTCACTCCTGCACCCGCCACTGACAGGAAACTTTAAATCCTCCTGAGTTGAGGGGCTGGTGGAGGGGGGGAGGTAGGTGTCAGAAAGTATTTATGGGGACACCAGTAAAGCTCTGGTAAGGAGTGCTTTAAGGGTATCGACCAAAACCAATAGCACTGTTGAATTCCATGGTCATTATTTCAGTCATGGTGACAACGGCAAACATGGAGGTACCTGTAGTATTAGCAGTTAATACTGAAGAGACGGCACAGAGGTGCACCGGTAGAGTTGCTGCCTTAGAAACATAGAAACATAGTGCAGGAGGAGACCATTCAGCCCTTCGAGCCAGCACCACCATTCATTGTAATCATTGGCTGATTGTCCCCTATCAATAACCCGTGCCTGCCTTCTCCCCATATCCCTTGACACCACTAGCCCCTAGAGCTCTATCTAACTCTCTCTTAAATCCATCCAGTGACTTGGCCTCCACTGCCCACTATGACAGGGAATTCCATAAATTCACATCTCTCTGGGTTAAAAATGACCTCCCCTTTATTCTAAGACTGTGGCCCCTGGTTCTGGACTCGCCCAACATTGGGAACATTTTTCCTGCATCTAGCTTGTCCAGTCCTTTTATAATTTTATATGTTTCTATAAGATTTCCCCTCATCCTTCTAAACTCCTTACAGCGCCAGAGACCCGGGTTCGATCCTGACGATGGGTGCTGTCTGTATGGAGTTTGTACGTTCTCTCTGTGACCTGGTGAGTTTTTCTCCAGGTGCTACAGTTTCCTCCCACACACCAAAGTCGTACAGGTTTGCAGGTTAATTGTAAATTGTCCATATTGTGTAGGATAATACTGGCATGCGGAGTGCTCGCTGGTCGGTGCTGATGGTGGGCCTTAGGGCCTGTTTCCATGCAGTATCCCCAAAATAAATGAATGAGATGCACGGGGAAACATTTTTTACAGAGAGCACGGTTGTTGGCTGGACAATACTGCTGGCATGGTGGTTGAAGCTGATAAGATAGTGCCACTTAAATGGCTATTGGATGGGCACATACACTGTAGATATGCAGGGAATGGATTGATATGGATTATGTGGAGACTGTTAAGAATTGGACGGCATCACATTCAGCACCGGCATTGTGGGCTGAAGTCCACAACTACATGGTTCTCTGTTCTGTAAAAGTGTTCCTTTGCCTATTCATATCATGAATAGTGGGATCAAGGGATATGGGGAGAAGGCAGGCACGGGTTATTGATAGGGGACGATCAGCCATGACCACAATGAATGGTGGTGTTGGCTCGCAGGGCCGAATGGCCTCCTCCTGCACCTATTTTCTATGTGGCAGTGAGGAATATTTCAGTGGCAGGCTAAAATTGGTAGCTGACTTTCCACTACCCACTTACTTTGTCCAGAGTGGAAGGAGCAGGCAGTCCATCAGAGATCCGGTTCATTGTGCAATGGCCTCTGAATGCCATGGACCATTTGTCAATTTCGGAAAGTGCTGATGACGCCATCAATTCAGCTGAATTATATCGGACTTTCATAGTTGCTGGGTACTTCTTGTCCGAGTTGATCAAGAAAAGCTGGTTAGCTCTGGGCCCACGAGCCTCACCATCACCTCAAAGCTACATCTCTTATTAAACAATGACCTGACAATAAACTAAACTAAACTAAACTAAAATTAAATTTAACTAAGTTATTCTGTGTGAACAAATGAACCACTCGGGTATCGAACTTTTAACCCAGTTGTGCCTTCGGGGCACAAAGGTGGACAGGCAAGGTGAGGACGTTGGTTGCTGATCGACTAAGGAAGACCATGGCTTGAGGCCCGCAGCAGACTGGGACTTGCCTGAATCGGGCACCGCTCATAACAACTGGAGCATGGACTGGACTTGAAAAAGGTGCCAAATCAGGGCGCCTCTTGCGTGCGGGCTCAGTAGACTATTTCTGTACAATTTGCTAATCGGGGATGCGCTTATTTGTCATCAAGCTGGATAGGGTGCAGAAAAGAAAAGAGTCAGCAACACCCGCAGACTCCGGGCCCCGACTCTGCCCTGCATCGCCTGCCCGAGTCCCGCGACGCCATCGTGGCCACGAGGAGCGCCTTCAACACTCACCAGGACGCCGCCTTCACCGACCTCCGCGCTGATGCTGCCGCCGCCGACCCTCACCTGCCCACCGATAACGCCCAGCCTCGCCGCTACGGTAACTCCGACTTTCTTCTCCCCGCCGATTCCTCCGACCCTCGCCGCTCTCTGGGACAACCTAGCCTCATCGCCGCACCGGGCCTACCCTACGCCGGGACGCCGTCTCACCGGGCCTCCCCAATAACGCCGCCGGACCCGGCCTACCGGGCATCGCCGCCGGACCCGACCCCGACCCACCGGGCATCGCCGTGGGACCGGGGCCTTCCCAGCATGGCCGCTGCACCGCACCCCGCTCATCTCGTCGCCTTCCCGGGCTAGCCGAGCCTTGCCGCCGCGCCGACCATCCGCCCACCGGGACCTCCCACAAATCGCCCGCGGACCCCGACTCAACCGACCATCGACGCCGAACATCGGGTCCGCTGACCCGCGCCACCGGACTCTCACCATCGGGTCCGCTGACCCGCGCCACTCCACCTCCCCCCTACAACCCACAACCGTCGCCTTACCTGGAGCCTGGACTCTCCACTGGGCCTGAAGCCCTCACGCTGCTCACTCCCACTCTCCTGGGGTTGACTCCACTGGGTCCTAGTGCTAGTCGACCCAGCCTTGCTCACCTCAGTGGCAGTTCGACTGAGTCTCCTCCCCCCACCCCCTCTAACTGTAAGTCTCCTCCCCCCCCCCCCCCTCTAACTGTGTGGCCCCTGCTCTTCCCCACCCACACCACAGCCCTCTCACCCCCCCACCCCCTGACCCCTGACCACCCACCACCCCCCACACATCGCCTCATCCCCACCTGCCTTCCTCCGGCCCCAACCCCCATCCCTGTCGAGTGTTCACCATCCCCCCCGACCTCCCCCTCTCCAACACCGAACGGTCCGTCCTCAACAGAGGTCTTACCTTTGTCCCCCTCCGTCCCCACCTCAATGAATTCCGCGCCCACCATGACTTGGAGCGTTTCTACCGTCGCCTCCGCCTCACAGCTTTCTTCCATGGGAAGGAGTCCTCGCCCCCCACTGATGACCCCTTTTCCCGTCTCCAACGCACCCCCTCCTCGTGGAACCCCCCTCGTGGCCAATTTCCGGCTTTAGAACTTTTTATCAATAACTGCCGTCGCGACATCAACCGCCTCAACTTCTCCACTCCCCTGTCTCACTCCAATCTCTCACCACAGGAACGCTCTGCCATCGACTCACTCCGCAACAACCCAGATTTGGTTATCAAACCCGCTGACAAGGGAGGTGCCGTGGTAGTCTGGCGCGCCGATCTCTACAAAGCTGAGGCCACGCGCCAACTATCGGACACCTCCTCCTACTTACCCCTGGACCATGACCCCACTGACGAGCACCAGGCCACCATCTCCAGCACCATCACCAACTTCATCCACTCCAATGCCCTACCCGACCGAGCCTCCAACCTCATCGTTCCCCAGCCCCGCACAGCCCGATTTTACCTTCTCCCTAAAATCCACAAACCAGATTGTCCCGGAAGACCCATTGTCTCCGCCTGTTCGTGCCCCACCGAACTCATTTCCAAATACCTTGACTCCATCCTATCACCCTTGGTTAAATCCCTCCCTACCTATGTCCAAGACACCTCAGACACTCTCCGTCGTCTCCGCGCATTCAATTCTCTAGGCCCTCACCCCCTCATCTTCACCATGGACGTCCAATCACTATACACCTCCATCCCCCACCACGATGGTCTCACAGCCCTCCGGTTCTTCCTCGACCAGAGAAGCAACCCATACCCAGCCACTGACACTCTCCTCCGCCTAGCGGAGCTGGTCCTTACCCTCAACAACTTCGAGTTCGACTCCTCCCACTTCCTCCAAATACAAGGCGTAGCTATGGGCACACGCATGGGCCCCAGCTATGCCTGCCTATTTGTAGGTTACGTCGAACAATCCTTGTTCAATACATACCAGGGCCCCATCCCCAACCTCTACCTCCGCTACATCGACGACTGCTTTGGTGCCACCTCCTGCACCCGCACACAACTGACTGACTTCATCCACTTCACCACTAATTTCCACCCGGCACTGAAATACACCTGGACCATCTCCGACACTTCCCTACCATTCCTTGACCTCACTATCTCCATTGCAGGTGATAGACTTCTGACCGACATACACTATAAACCCACTGACTCCCATGGCTATCTGGACTACACTTCTTCCCACCCTGCTTCCTGTAAGGACTCCATCCCCTACTCCCAATTCCTCCGTCTACGCCGTATCTGCTCCACGGATGAGGCGTTCCACACCAGGACATCTGAAATGTCCTCACTATTCAGGGAACGGGGGTTCCCCTCCTCCACCATAAATGAGGCTCGCACCAGGGTCTCTTCCATACCCCGCAACACTGCTCTCTCTCCCCATCCCCGCACTCGCAACAAGGGCCGAGTCCCCCTAGTCCTCACCTTTCACCCCACCAGCCATCACATACAAAAAATAATCCTCCGTCAGTTTCGCCACCTCCAACGTGACCCCACTACTGGCCACATCTTCCCATCTCCCCCCATATCTGCCTTCCGCAAAGACCGCTCCCTCCATAACTCCCTTGTCAATTCTTCCCTTCCCTCTCGGTCCACCCCCTCCCCGGGCACTTTCCCTTGCGGCCGCAGCAGATGCAACACTTGTCCCTTTACCTCCCCCCTCAACTCCTTTCAGGGACCCAAGCAATCGTTCCAGGTGCGACAGAGGTTTACCTGCATCTCTTCCAACCTCATCTATTGCGTCCGCTGCTCTAGATGTCAGCAGATCTATATCGGTGAGACCAAGCGGAGGTTGGGCGATCGTTTCGCCGAACACCTCCGCTCGGTCCGCAATAACCTAGCTGACCTCCCGGTGGCTCAGCACTTCAACTCCCCCTCCCACTCCGCCTCTGACCTCTCTGTCCTGGGTCTCCTCCATGGCCACAGCGAGCAGCACCGGAAATTGGAGGAACAGCACCTCATATTCCGTTTGGGGAGTCTGCACCCCGGGGGCATGAACATCGACTTCTCCCAATTCTGTTAGTCCTTGCTGTCTCCTCCCCTTCCTCAGCTCCCCTGCTGTCTCCTCCCACCCTCCAGCCTTCCGGCTACTCCTCCTTTTCCCTTTCTTGTCCCCACCCACCCCCACCCCTGATCAGTCTGAAGAAGGGTTTCGGCCCGAAACGTTGCCTATTTCCTTCGCTCCATAGATGCTGCTGCACCCGCTGAGTTTCTCCAGCCTTTCTGTGTAACCTTCGATTCTCCAGCATCTGCAGTTCCCTCTTTAACACAGATTTACATGGATATTACCAGGACTTGAGGGCTCGATCTATAGGGAGAAGTTGAGCAGCTGGGATGCTATATTTAAGAGGGAGTTAGATGTGGCCCTTGTGGCTAAGGGGATCAGGGGGTATGGAGAGAAGGCAGGTATGGGATACTGACTTGGATGATCAGCCATGATCATATTGAATGGCGGTGCAGGCTCGAAGGGCTGAATGGCCTACTCCTGCACCTAATTTCTATGTTTCTATGTTTCTATTCCATGGAGCGCAGGACAATGATGGGTGATCTTATAGAGGTGTATCAAATCATGAGAGGAATAGATCGGGTGGACACACAGAGTCTCTTGCCCAGCATAGGGGAATCGAGAACCAGAGGACATAGGTTTAAAGTGAGGGGAGAAGAGATATAACAGGAACCTGAGGGGTAACATTTTCACACCAAAGGTAGTGGGTATATGAAACAAGTTGCTGGAAGAGGTAGTTGAGGCATGTGCTATCGCAATGTTTAAGAAACATTTAGATAGTTAATGGATAGGACAGGTTTGGGGGACATAAGCCAAATGCAGGCAGGTGGGTATTGTAGTGTAGATGGGACAGGTGTGGGTGTTGGGTCAAAGGTCCTTTCTCCACGCTGTAAGACTATGACTATAATACTGGATTGTACTGTTTGAAAGAAAACAATTTCACCGTTTTTTTTTTTGCTGAAGGGCCTGTTTCCTTGCTGAAAGATTCTATGACCCTATTATACTCGACTGGACTTTTGTAAGAAAAAAATTTCACTATGCATTTGAACGTCACACATCTGATAATAACGCATTGAACCATTTAACCATTTACGTAGAAACATAGAAATATAGAAATAGGTGCAGGAGGAGGCCATTTGGCCCTTAGAGCCAGCACCGCCATTCATTGTGTTCATGGCTGATCATCCACAATCAGTAACCCGTGCCTGCCTTCCCCCATCTCCCTTGATTCCACTAGCCCCTAGAGCTCTATCTAATTATTTTTTAAATACATCCAGTGAATTGGCCTCCACTGCCTTCTGTGGCAGAGAATTCCACAAATTCACAACTCTCTGGGTGAAAAAACTTTTTCTCATCTCAGTTTTAAATGGCCTCCCGTTTATTCTTAGACTGTGGCCCCTGGTTCTGGACTTGCCCGACATTGGGAACATTTCCCCTGCATTTAACTTGTCCAGTCCTTTTATAATTTGATATAAAAGGACTTATTCCCTCATAAGTTTAATAATAAAGTAATTTGGAATATATGTAACCACTAATTTCACGACCTTGATTGATAAATAACAGCATGGAAACGGGCTCTTTGGCTCATCGGGTCCATGCTGACCATCGATCACCAACTCAATGGTCAATGGTGCTTTATTTGCTATATGCAAGCACACAGTGCAATTCTTTTTTTGCATCCAGTTCCGTAGAGTATTGCCACACCAAAGCACAATCCCCAATTAGCATGCAAGAGGTATCAATGTTTAGCGCCATTCCAAAGTTCAGTCCAGTCCGCGCTCGAGGTCTTATGGAGCGGAGACCGATCCAGCCAAGCCCCAGGCTGCTGCAAGGCCTCCAATCTTCGCCTTGATCCAAATCGCCCAGCGAACTGACGTTCTTCTCCTCGCCTGGCCACCTATATGCTGCGGGAGGTAGCAGGAGGTAAGACCCCGATTCACTCTTCTTCCGGCCTTGCTCCTCGCATCCGCCATTGCCGGCTCCCTCCTCTCCGCTCTCTGGTCATTGGGAGACGAGCAGTGGTCGGCTCGGAGGCTTCACCCCCACAGGCTGCAGCCCACTGGTCTTCCATGCATGCAGTAACTCACAACACTTCTATGTTAATCCACTTTTGTATCCACTCCCAACACTGGGGATAAGTTACAGAGGCCCATTAAACTGCAAACCCACACATCTGTAAGTGTAGGAGGAAATTGGAACAGCCTAAAGGAATCTCATGTGGTCACAGGGTGGGTGTGCAAACTCTGCACACAGACACAAGCCGAGCTCTGGATTGAACCCAGATATTTGGCACCAAACGGCAGTTGCTCCACCACCTCTGCCGATGTGCCACTCTTTATAATCTAAGGTTAGGCAATTTTAGGTGCGTATATCTTAAGGCTGGATTATTTCATTATTTGTAGTTCAACTTTATTCTGAGCCTGATCTGGTGGGATATGAGTATCTTATCTGAGCACTGGTCCGAATCAGTTTAACACGTGTTAAGAAATCATTAATGTAGAAATCTGAAAGCCTCAGCACCACAGGTCAGACAATTCAGAGATACAATTATCTTGCCCAGGACCGAGGCAGGGGGAGGGGAAGGACTGATGATTTCTGGCTGATCAGGAACTGGAGCGGGGTTGGCAACCAGTGGTTGGAGGTTGAGGACATTGGTTGGTGCATAAAGAGTTCAGAAGGCTGCTTGGGTGGAGGACAGTGGGTGAGATGTACACAAGATTTCAGCCAACGTCAGGGTCATGTTAGAAAATCATTGTTGGGGGAGTGATTGGGGCAGAGGTCAATGGTCGCACCTTGGGTCGGGATCTCAGGGAAACTGGCCGGAGTCTATGGGTGAAGTAGACCAGCACCTGGCCCTTGTGTCAAGAGAGGGAGGTGCAGGGAAACACAGCACGTGGGATTAAATCCTCCAATAAGTGGAACTCTTGGACAAGTTTCAGAGGCCACCTTCTCTAGGAAAGAACTGCAGATGTTGGTTTAAATCGAAGATAGACACAAAATGCTGGAGTAACTCAGCGAGATAGGCAGCATCTCTGAAGAGAAGGAATGGGTGACATTCTCCATATCTTTAATCTGGTTTGGTGAAAATTATGCATTTTTGCCATAGGTTTAAGGTGAAGTGGAAAAGATTTAATAGGAATCTGCGGGGTAACTTTTTCCACACCACGGGTGGTTGGTGTATGGAACGTGCTGCCAGAGGCAGTAGTTGGGGCAGGGACTATCCCAACGTTTAAGAAACAGTGTGACATGGATAGGACAGGTTTGGAGGGATATGGGTGAAACACAGGCAGATGGGACTAGTGTAGCTGCGACATGTTGGCCGGTGTGGGCAAGTTGGGCCAAAGGGCCTGTTTCCATGCTGTACAACTCCATGGCTATTTAATGTTCTTGTTGACTTGAAATGTCGTTGAATTGCACTGTTTACTTCAATGCAACAGCAGTGAAAATAGACTTACTGTGAAGTGAAAACCGATAACACCCAATTTGAGGTCACTTCACATCATTCTGCAAATTCCAGCAAGGACTTGGCAGCGTGTGTTAAGGGGGTCAAGTGCAGGATCAGTTCGAAAAGGTTTTGGTGGATCCTTACTGAAAGAAGTTCATGGCTACAAAGTAAGTGTGGCAGGTTGTCCAGGTGAGGTTGACATTGATGTCTCTGCAGTGCCCAGTGGCGGTTTTCCAAGGGACAACTCAGTCTAATTTCCACCCTCAGGCTGATAAATGGTGAAGAACGTAAATTGCAGTGCATCTGGTAAAGAAAAATACAAGGAAGTGCCGGGAGTGATCTCCAAGCTGATATGAAATTGTCCAAAAATAGCTGTTATCACATTTCATCTATGGGACGTCTACTTTCACTTATGTAGCATTGAAGTAAACAGTATTATTCCATCCTCTTTCAAGGCAAGAGTATTTATACAGACATTACATTTGCTAAAATAATACTTCATTGGAGCAACATCAAACAAAATTTGTCAGCAAACTGCAGAGAGAGATATTAGGGTTAGATTATGGAAAACTCAGGCCAAGAGGTGGTTTTAAAGGATGTCTTAAAGGAGGAAGGAAAACAAAAACAGAGAGGCGCTGTGGCTTAGGGAGGCTATTTGGAGATTGTTAGTAATGGTGCTATAAACATCAGAGATGATCAAGAGGGCAAAACTCAGAGGCCGCTCATATCCGCAGTTTGGAGAGACATTGTGGGCTGAGGAGACATAAGGGAAGGCTTCCCTGTTCATTCACGGTACATTACCATGAGAACTCGAAATCTATTGAGAAGATAGAGGCACATTTGTAATTGTAATGTATGTTCCATATCCATCATAATTTTTTTTTTTTAATTCTGAACCTTTCATACACAAAACTGTGGGAGTGTCTGTTCAATTGCTCTAAACGTGTAATTAAGTTGATCATGGAAGATGAGGAATTTTGCTGGTAATATTTGTCGGTGTACCTGAAACAACAGCAACCTTCTGAATGCATTTAAGCAGGTAACTATTGTAAAGTGCTGCAATTTCTTCAATGGCAGCAGAATCTTGGGAGCCTAACAGTGTGAGTACTGTTATTAAAACCTAACAATATGAACCTTGTAATCTTAAGTGATTCCAATTGGGATTTTAAAATGTCCATAATGCACACTTTGGTTTTGCTTAAAATTAAGTCCGGGCATTTCATAACCTCTCAGAAGGGTAATTGTATTGATTACACAGCAGATTTGACGAGAGAGTATTAGCGGGATGAGACAGAGGGCTTTTATGATACAGCGTTGAAAATTTAAAGTGATTATGGGAAAGCAACCAAAGCCGTTCCAAATTTATACTAGGCACATCTTGAAGGCTGCAGAGTTCACCAAGAGGTCATTACACATTAAATATGTGAACATTTGAGTTATTGTCCCACAGTCAGGCTGCTCCCTACTTTCATTCCACCTTCAGCGAGCTGCAATCAATACCGCACAATTTTCTAACTAAGCTTTTTCAATAGGTTCTTTGTGGACGGGCAAATGTCATAAAGAAACAGTGCATTATGGTAATTAGCCAGCTGGCGCTGTGCGGCCCTATATTTTTCTATATATTGTTTTGCTGTTACATAAGCTGTTTCAAGATTAACAGAATTTTGTGCACGAGGGTCTTGTTAAAAATCACTGAAAACAGTCTATCAGCCAGCCACACCGATATAAAAAAATGCTTGTTTTTCTTGGTTCTCGGCTTTGAAACAATGCCAGAGACCGCCTGCCATTTGATTAGCAGAATTTCCTTGGCAAGATTCAGCAGGGGGAATATATGCTGGATATTGCCCCACTGTCCAAAATGCACAGAAGTGGGAGACTCGATTTTACTCAAAAATGTCTTGCATGCTGGAGGGGACGTGGAGCGATTCTGCTGGACTCTCTACTGGTGACCTTAGTTTAGTTTTGTTTACAGATACAGCTCGTAAACTGGCCCTTCGGCCCACCGAGACCGTGCCAACCAGCGATCCCGCCCACCACTATTATCCCACACACACTGGGGTAGATTTACATTTTTACCCGGCCAATTAGCCTACAAGCCGGTAATTCTTTGGAGCGTGGGAGGAAATTTGAAGCACCTGGAGAAAACCTACGCTGGTCAGGGGGAAAACGTTACAAACTCCGTGCAGACAGCACCCATAGTCAGGATCGAACCTGGGTCTCTGGCGCTGTAAGGCAGCAACTCTACTGCTGCGCCACCGTGCCGCTCAGCTTCTGATGTTGATCTGGCTAGAGTATCTGAGGTCCAAGGTATATCAACTTCATTTCGGTGATGCTGGCAGCTGCCCATATATTGTCTTGGGCACCTGCCAAACATGGGAGGGTCATAAACACAATGCTGGCAGCCACCCACTTAGCTATGGCTTGAGGTCTATTTTGCCTGCAGTGCAATCCGCTTACCTTATAACTGCGCCAGATGCAAAACGTTTTATAGAAGTCCCAGATCTGAGATTCCTAATGTTCATTGATTAAAGTGCTGCAACATCCAACACATAATGGTCCAGTGCCTGGCAGGGATCAGAGAACAGTGCAGTCTGAGGAAGGATCTCAACCTGAAACGTTACCCATCCATGGTCTCCAGAGATGCTGCGTGACCCGCAGAGTTACTCCAGCACTTTGTGTCCTTTTCTTCAGCAGTGAAGGACTCAACCTCTCCGACTCCTCAGGTCACTGAGATAAGGCAAAAAGGGCCACGCTTGCAAACATATACCTTGAGTGGGAGAGAGAGGCTCTTCCTAAACATTTAATGGGCTTCCATCAAAAGCCCATTGCATGGATGGGTGTATGGAACGAGCTGACAGAGGAGGTGGTTGAGGCAGGGACTATCCCAATGTTTATGAAACAGATAGACAGGTACATGGATAGGACAGGTTTGGAGGATATGGGTCAAACGTGAGCAGGCGGGACGAGTGTAGATGGGACATGTTGGCCGGTGTGGCCAAGTTTCCACGCTGTATGACTCAATGACTCCAGGAGCATCACTATGCCATGTGATAATAACAGCATCATTGAACCCTTGAATCACTGAGAGGGAAAATAGTCAGTATAAAAAAGTGAATGTGTGAGTTGAGGCAGAGGCAGGTATAGAAGCCCTCATTACTACTGCAGCTGTACAGGGTCTTGGTGAGACCACACCTGGAGTATTGCGTACAGTTTTGGTCTCCAAATCTGAGGAAGGAAATTATTGCCATAGAGGGAGTGCAGAGAAGGTTCACCAGACTGATTCCTGGGATGTCAGGACTGTCTTATGAAGAAAGACTGGATAGACTTGGTTTATACTCTCTAGAATTTAGGAGATTGAGAGGGGATCTTATAGAAACTTACAAAATTCTTAAGGGGTTGGACAGGCTAGATGCAGGAAGATTGCTCCCGATGTTGGAGAAGTCCAGGACAAGGGGTCACAGCTTAAGGGTAAGGGGGAAATCCTTTAAAACCGAGATGAGGAGAACTTTTTTCACACAGAGAGTGGTGAATCTCTGGAACTCTCTGCCACAGAGGGTAGTCGAGGCCAGTTCATTGGCTATATTTAAGAGGGTTTGATGTGGCCCTTGTGGCTAAAGGGATCAGGGGGTATGGAGAGAAGGCAGGTACGGGATACTGAGTTGGATGATCAGCCATGATCATATTGAATGGCGGTGCAGGCTTGAAGGGCCGAATGGCCTACTCCTGCACCTAATTTCTGAGTTTCTATGTTTCCCCTGCAACAATCCTTCCTCGGCCGCAGCTGCAGATCAACTGCACTGGTGTCTGGCAGGCAGGGGAAGATATTTTTAGAACCAATACACTCCTATGAGCAACATAGTGTTGGCAGCTATGCTCAAGTCCGGTGACTGTCGAAAACAGGCCACACTAGGAAACTTGTGTACCTGAGTGGAAGAGAGAGGCTTTTCCTAAACTTTTAATGGCCTTCCATTAGAAGAGCATCTCTATGCCACACATAAGTTTAGTTTAGTTCATTATTGTCCCATCTACCGAGGTACAGTGAGAAGCATTTTTGTTGCAAACTATCCACTCAGTGAAAAGACTGTACATGATTACAATCAAGACGTCTACAGTGTACAGATACAGGACAAAGGAAATAACGTTTAGTGCAAGGTAAAGTCCAGTGAAGTCCAATTAAAGATAGTCCGAGGATCTCCTATGAGGTAGATGGGAAGTCAGGGCCGATCTTTAGTTAGTGATAGGATGGTGCAGTTGCCTGACAACAGCTGGGAAGAATCTGTCTCTGAATCTGGAGGTGTGCATTTTCACACTTCTGTTCCTCTTGCCTGATGGGAGAGGGGAGAAGAGGGAGTGACTGGTCCTTGATTATGCTG
>NC_073385.1:4231842-4271842 GCF_028641065.1 Leucoraja erinaceus | reverse complement strand
GTATGGTATGGTATGGTATGGTATGGTATGGTATGGTATGGTATGGTTTGGTATGGTATGGTATGGTATGGTATGGTATGGTATGGTATGGTATGGTATGGTATGGTATGGTATGGTATGGTATGGTATGGTTTGGTATGGTATGGTATGGTATGGTATGGTATGGTATGGTATGGTATGGTTTGGTATGGTATGGTATGGTATGGTATGGTATGGTATGGTATGGTATGGTATGGTATGGTATGGTATGGTATGGTATGGTATGGTATGGTATGGTATGGTATGGTATGGTATGGTATGGTATGGTATGGTTTGGTATGGTATGGTATGGTATGGTATGGTATGGTATGGTATGGTATGGTATGGTATGGTATGGTATGGTATGGTATGGTATGGTATGGTATGGTATGGTATGGTATGGTATGGTATGGTATGGTATGGTATGGTATGGTATGGTATGGTATGGTATGGTATGGTATGGTATGGTATGGTATGGTATGGTATGGTATGGTATGGTATGGTGTCTGACTCGTATGTCACACCTCATCCATGGTTGTACAGTATATTTGTTCCTCTGCTGCTGTCCCACAGTCACTGTTCCTGCTGAACACAGTTGCTGCCTCCTGCAATTTATTTCTGCTACAGCACAGCTGCCTGGCTAACATGTTATCCGCCTAGATGCTGCATTTATTTATTTAAGAGAGGCCCTATCATTAATAATCCATAACCCCTGGCCCCTCTCCCCCAGGCTGCCAATGTCTTTACCCCACTGCCGGGCTACCCAGCCACCAACAGTCCTCTACCCCACACAACTAATCTCCCATCTATGAGCCCTCTCCGTGCTTCACAGTGTTTGTGCGCTTCTGTATTCGTAAGTCAACATGTACGACAAAATGTGAAATCACCAGGCAGATTTTGGCTGGTTCTTTGCCCCCTGCGGATGCTGTTTGAAAGCAAAGTAAGGGAGTCATTATGAAAAAGGACAACATTAACCAGGATTGAAACATACATTATCCCCATGAAACTCATTTGTTTAATATACAGTAGCAAGAAATTTGCTTACATGGTGTTGTTTACTTCAGGACTACGTGCTCAAAATGTCCAGCTTGCAATAGCATTGCGAAGCTTTTCACAAACTCCTGATAGACCGTGGACGGCAATACAGTGATAGCCATTTATGAGTGGTCACACATCGAACAAATATGAGATGACGTTCTTCCCCCCGGCACCGCACCTTTTCAGAGTCAGATTCAGATTCAGATTCAGATTCAGATTCAGATTCAATTTTAATTGTCATTGTCAGTGTACAGTACAGAGGCAACAAAATGCATTTAGTATCTCCCTGGAAGAGCGACATAGCAAATGATTTGAATAAATAATAATAAGTGTCCGGGGGGGGGGGTGATTGGCAGTCACCGAGGTACGTTGTTCAGTAGAGTGACAGCCGCCGGGAAGAAGCTGTTCCTCGACCTGCTGGTTCGGCAACGGAGAGACCTGTAGCGCCTCCCGGATGGTAGGAGGGTAAACAGTCCATGGTTGGGGTGAGAGCAGTCCTTGGCGATGCTGAGCACCCTCCGCAGACAACGCTTTCTTTGGACAGACTCAATGGAGGGGAGCGAGGAACCGGTGATGCATTGGGCAATTTTCACCACCCTCTGCAATGCCTTCCAGTCGGAGACAGAGCAGTTGCCATACCATACTGTGATGCAGTTGGTAAGGATGCTCTCGATGGTGCAGCGGTAGAAGTTCACCAGGATCTGAGGAGACAGATGGACCTTCTTCAGTCTCCTCAGGAAGAAGAGACGCTGGTGAGCCTTCTTGATCAGAGTTGAGGTATTGTGGGTCCAAGAGAGGTCATCGGAGATGTTGACTCCCAGGAACCTGAAGCTAGAAACACGTTCCACCTCCGTCCCGTTAATGTGGATGGGGGTGTGCGTGCCGCCTCTGGACTTCCTGAAGTCTACAATGAGCTCCTTGGTCTTCTTGGAGTTAAGGGCCAGGTTGTTGTCAGCGCACCATGCTGCTAAGTACTGGACCTCCTCCCTGTAGGCCAACTCATCGTTGTTGCTGATGAGGCCAATCACTGTTGTATCAACTGCATACTTGATGGTGTTAGTACCATGTACAGGTGTGCAGTCATAGGTGAAGAGGGAGTAGAGGAGGGGGCTCAGCACACAGCCCTGTGGAACGCCGGTGTTCAGGGTGAGGGTTGAAGAGGTGTGCTTGTCTAACCACACAGACTGGGGTCTGTTGGTTAGAAAGTCCAGTATCCAGTTGCAGAGGGAGGGGTCGATGCCCAGGTTACCGAGTTTGGTGATCAGTTTTGATGGTATAATGATGTTGAATGCTGAGCTGTAATCGATGAACAGCATTCTTACGTAAGTGTCAAAAAGTAAGCCATTTTGGAACATTGCAGGGTAAATTAGACAAAGTTGTCTCAGGAGAGATGATTGTTGGACTCTCGTGGGACAGCAGCTCCAATCGGAACCTTGCAACGGTCCCACATCTACACTGAGGTTTTATAATATATTAGTCAGACCGCATTTGGAGTATTGTGAGCAGTTTTGGGAACCATATCTGAGGAAGAATATCCTGGCATTGGAGAGGTTGCTCCAGAGGAGGTTTACGAGAATGATCCAGGAAATGAATGGGTCAATATATGATGAGTGTTTGACGGCACTGGGCCTGCACCTTCCGGAGTTTAGATGGTTGAAGGGGGGATCTCATTAAACTCACCGAATCGTGAAAGGCCTGGATGGAGTGGATGCGGAGAGGATGTTTCCACTGGTGGGAGAGTCTAGAATCAGAGGCTATACCCTCAGAATAATAGGACGTACCTTTAGAAAGGAGATGGCTGCCTCGCCAACAGTCTGTCTGTCCCTTCCTTCTTTTGCTGTTTGTTTGTTTGTGTTAAATGTATGTTTTTAATGTTCTTTAACTTGTTTTATGCGGAGTTTGGGGGGGGGGGGGGGGGGGGGGGGGGAGATGAGGGAATTTATTTTCTAATTTCTTACCTTGATGCGATTTTTTCCTGTATCGTATCTCCTTCCACACTGTGGCCTGCCATCGAGGAGTTGGTGGCCTTTGCTGGAGACCGATTTTACCTTTATGGGAGTCTGCGGGACATCAAATTTTTTTTTTGTCTCGTTTGTATGTAGTTTTTTGTTTTTTTTTAAACTGGGTATGTGTGCGGGGGGTGGTGGGGGGTGGGGAAACTTTTTTAAATCTTGCCCTTGCATTGAGAACCTGACCTTTTCTCTGTCGGGTCTCCGTTGTCGTTGGGGCCGAGCACCGTGGAGCGGCCTCCAACCCGAACGACCTGGGGCTCCAGTCGCGGAGCTGCGGACTTACCCACCATCGTGGAGCTGGCCGAGTTCGGAGCGGGAGGGGCTGTGGTGGCGCGATACTGTGGCCCGACCCAGAAGATTCGGGGGCTCCAGCCGCCGGCCCGGTGGACGGTGACACCGGGAGCCCGCGGGAGACTTCTCCCGCCCGAGTTGCGGGGTTGAGGATGACCTGGAGCGGGGCCTTACATCGCCCGGCGCGGCTTTAAATGGCTGCGAGACTTGTTAGCGCACGCTGGGGGCTCCAACACCAAGACCCGGAGCGTGGCCTTGCATCACCCGGCGCGACTTTACAATTGCCGCGGGACTTATTTACCATCGCCCGCCGGGGGCTTTGACTCTGACATCGGGCGGAGAACGTGGAGTGCAGGGGAGAGATAAGACTTTGCCTTCCATCACAGTGAGGAGGAGATGCGCTGTGATGGATGTTCGTGTAAATTGTGTTGTGTCTTGGTTCTTCTTCTTGTTTGTATGACTGCAGAAACCAAATTTCGTTTGAACCTCTGGGTTCAAATGACAACAAATAAATTGTATTGTATTGTATTAACATCAAGGAGCTCGCAATCTCTGGTCAGAGACCGACATCGGGAACTCCAAGCAGCAGGAGCTCCGACTGCCCCGAACTTCGATTACTCCGACGCGAGAGCTTCGACCGCTGGCTGCGCGAGCTTCGATCACCCCGACTGCGCATAGTTCGACTGCCCTGACCCTGGGAGAATCAAAGAGGAAGAAAATTGGACTTTATTGCCTTCCATCACAGTGAGGAACGTGGGGAATCCACTGTGGTGGATGTTTATGTTAACTTTTATGTAGTTGTGTGACATGTTGCTTTTTGTTAGTATGGCTGTATGGTAATTCGAATATCACTGTACCTTAATTGGTACAATAAACAAGTGACAATAAACTGGCCTTGAAACCTTGAAACATTGACCTTGAGATTAGGAGGAATTTCTTTAGTCAGAGGGTGGTGGATCTGTGGGATTATTGCCACAGAAGCTTGTATAGGCCAAGTCAATGGATATTTTTAAGATGGAGATTAATCCGAGTTTTGACTAGTATGGGTGTCAGGGGCTATGGGGTCAAAGGAAAATGAATGGGGTTGAGGGGGAAGATAGATCAGCCATGATTGAATGGCAAAGTAGACTTGGTGTGCAGAATGGCCCAATTCTGCTCCTATATCTTATGAACCAATGAACTTCCCTTTTATCCTTTTGCCTCACCCCAACTATCGACGTCCACTGTGTTCATCCTAGTGCCCAACATCACAATACCACACAACCCATCTGTAGAGTTACAGAAGGATGCAGCATGGAAACAGGCCATTCGGCCCTTCAAAACGCATTTATCTTATTTTATTTTCCCCACATTCCTATAAACACCCCACCTGATTCTATCATTCACTTACACACTAGAAACAATTCCGAGAGTACTATTAGCCTACCACCCTACACATCTTTACAATATGGGAGGAAGCCAGTGCAAACTCCACACTGACAGCATCTGAGGTTAAGGTTAGGGCTCTGGGAAGTGTTGTGGAGCAGAGGCCTCTAGGAGTGCAGGTGCATGGTTCCTTGAATGTGGAGTTGCACTGTGGCTCTCATCAGTCAGAGTATTGAGCAGAGACATTAGAGAGTCAAGAGAGTCAAGAGTCAAGAGTCAAGAGTCAATTTAATTGTCATTTGGACCCCTGGAGGTCCAAACGAAATGCCGTTTCTGCAGCCATACATTACACACAAATAGACCCCAGACACAACATAATTACATTTAACATAAACATCCATCACATAGCTGTGATGGAAGGCCAAATAAACTTCTCTCCCACAGCACTCTCCCCCCCCCCGATGTCAGAGTCAAAGTCATAGCCCCCGGCTGGCGATGGCGATTGTCCCGCGGCCATTAAAGCCACGCCGGGTGGTGCGAGGTCGCACACCGGGTCTTGATGTTGGAGCCCCCGGTGTGCGCTCGCAGAGTCCGCAGCCATTCCAGCCGCGCGGGGTGGTGGTGTCAGGCCCCGCTCCAGGAGGTCATGTTGCAGTTGTATAAGACGTTGGTCAGGCCGCAATCGAAGTATGGTGTTCAGTTCTTGGCACCACGTTGTAGGAAAGATTTTGTCAAGCTGGGAATGATATAGAGAAGATTTATGAGGATGTTGCCAGGACTTGAGGGTCTGAGCTATAGGGAGAGGTTAAGTAAGCTGGAATTCTTCCTTGGTGAGCAGGAGGATGAGGGGTGAACTTATTGAGGTGCATAAATTCATGAGAGGAATAGATCGGGTAGAAGCACAGTCTCTTTCCCAGAGTCGGCGAATCGAGGACCAGAGGACATAGGTTTAAGGTGAAGGGGCAAAGATTTAATAGGAATCTGAAGGGTAACTTTTTCACACAAAGGATGGTGGTGGGTGTATGGAACAAGCTGCCAGAGGAGGTAGTTGAGGCAGGGACTATCCCAACATTTAAGAAACAGTTAGATAGGTACATGGATAGAACAGGTTTGGAGGGATATGGACCAAGCGCAGGCAGGTGGGGCTAGTGTAACTGGGACATGTTGGTCGATGTGGGCAGGTTGGGCCGAAGGGCCTGTTTCCATGCTGTATGGCTCTATGACAATGACTCTAATTCACTGCTGCTCTACTTACAGCACCACTGTGCTGCCCACAGCCGCAGGTCTCCCCCAGACCCTTCAATAAGCTGAGACCCCAGCCCTACCCTTGTACCTCTTGTGAGGTCTGATCTCCAGACAGTAAGCGGCCAGTCCTTGCCAACACACTTTCACATCCAACATCTTAAAACACCCTGGAATGGGGGAAACAAATTTGCCTTCACATTAAAGATTGAAAGCTTTGGACCACATTTACTGGTGCTCGAGGCATTCTCAAGCTGCAGGCCCTCTCCAGATTGAAAACACCTGAGTTATGTACGGCTGCTACAAATTACAAACAAGCATCTGCAAGACTGGCGGCATGGACGGAGAGGGATTTATTAGCTTCAACAGGGCTTGAGGCATCTTCCGCTGGATGAGAACAGGGCATTTCTGCATGCTTACGATTTGTCAAAAGGAACTGCAGATGCTGATTTGTACCGAAGATAGAAACATAGAAACATAGAAACATAGAAATTAGGTGCAGGAGTAGGCCATTCGGCCCTTCGAGCCTGCACCGCCATTTAATATGATCATGGCTGATCATCCAACTCAGTATCCCATACCTGCCTTCTCTCCATACCCTCTGATCCCCTTGGCCACAAGGGCCACATCTAACTCCCTCTTAAATATATCCAATGAACTGGCCTCAACTACCCTCTGTGGCAGAGAGTTCCAGAGATTCACCACTCTCTGTGTGAAAAAAGTTCTCCTCATCTCGGTTTTAAAGGATTTCCCCCTTATCCTTAAGCTGTGACCCCTTGTCCTGGACTTCCCCAACATCGGAAACAATCTTCCTGCATCTAGCCTGTCCAACCCCTTAAGAATTTTGTAAGTTTCTATAAGATCCCCTCTCAATCTCCTAAACTCTAGAGAGTATAAACCAAGTCTATCCAGTCTTTCTTCATAAGACAGTCCTGACATCCCAGGAATCAGTCTGGTGAATCTTCTCTGCACTCCCTCTATGGCAATAATGTTCTTCCTCAGATTTGGAGACCAAAACTGCACGCAATACTCCAGGTGTGGTCTCACCAAGACCCTATACAACTGCAGTAGAACCTCCCTGTTCCTATACTCAAATCCTTTTGCTATGAAAGCTAACATACCATTCGCTTTCTTTACTGCCTGCTGCACCTGCATGCCTACCTTCAATGACTGGTGTACCATGACACCCAGGTCTCGCTGCATCTCCCCCTTTCCCAATCGGCCACCGTTTAGATAATAATCTGCTTTCCCGTTTTTGCCACCAAAATGGATAACCTCACATTTATCCACATTAAACTGCATCTGCCAAACATTTGCCCACTCACCCAGCCTATCCAAGTCACCTTGCAGTCTCCTAGCATCCTCCTCACACCTAACACTGCCCCCCTGCTTAGTGTCATCCGCAAACTTGGAGATATTGCCTTCAATTCCCTCATCCAGATCATTAATATATATTGTAAATAGCTGGGGTCCCAGTACTGAGCCTTGCGGTACTGGGACCCCAGGCACTAGTCACTGCCTGCCATTGTGAAAAGGACCCGTTTACTCCTACTCTTTGCTTCCTGTTTGCCAGCCAGTTCTCTATCCACATCAATACTGAACCCCCAATGCCATGTGCTTTAAGTTTGTATACTAATCTCTTATGTGGGACCTTGTCGAAAGCCTTCTGGAAGTCCAGATACACCACATCTACTGGTTCTCCCCTATCCACGCTACTAGTTACATCCTCGAAAAATTCTATAAGATTCGTCAGACATGATTTACCTTTCGTAAATCCATGCTGACTTTGTCCAATGATTTCACCACTTTCTAAATGTGCTGCTATCCCATCTTTAAGATAGACACGGAGTAACTCAACGGGCCAGGCAGCATTCCTGGAGTAAAAGGATGGATGATGTCATGCGTCAGGGCCCTTCTTCAGGCTGAGAGTAGGGGGGAGGGAACTGGAGATAAGAAAAGGTCAGAACGCAGGAGGGCCGGCAACAGATAACCAAGGAAGGGTGGAGTCCACAATGGCCCATTGTTGGCTGGGGAAGAGCATGAGTTCTCCCCCACCGCCAACATAACCACAACAATCGGTGTCTGGGATGAGCCGAGCTTGACCAGGAGCGCCGAGCAGATTCCCCACTCACTCACTGAGTCAGCAAAGCCAGCTGGCGGCCACTCTTCCTGACCCTGCCCGCTCACTCTGCAAGTAGGTTAATCTATGATGAGCGTTTGTCGGCACTGGGCCTGTACTCGCTGAGAAGAAGTTGAGAAGAATGTGGGGGGGGACGTTATTGAAACGTACAGAATAGTGAAAAGCTTGGATTGAGTGGACGTGGAGAGGATGTTTTCATTAATGGACTGGAGGACATTTCTAGGACTGGAGGTCTCGTAGCCCCAGAATTCAAGGACATTATTTTAGGAAGGAGATGAGGAGTTATTTATTTAGAGGGTGGCAAATCTGTGGAATTCTTTGCCACAGAAGGCTGTAGAGGCCAAGTTCAGTGGATATTTTTCAGGCAGAGATAGATTCTTGATTAGTACGGGTGTCAGAGGATATGGGGAGAAGGCAGGAGAATGGGGTTAGAAGGGAAAGATAGATCAGCCATGATTGAATGGTGGAGTAGACTTGATGGGTCGAATGGCCTAAATTCTACTCCTATCACCTATGACCTTGTGACTAAACACAGCTGTCCCTGTGATCCTCTCCCACACACTACTTTTGTTTATGTCTGACTTATGAAAAAGTTGGGTTACAATGAGTCCCTTGTAGCGACCCGGGGACTTGCCTAACAAAATTATTTGGCAGCATGATCCTTCTGTGCTGTGGTGGAACAAGACAAACAATCTGCCCACCAAGAGCAAAAGAAAGAACACAGCAGGAAATCATTTATTTGTTCTAAAGCCAATGAAGTATTCCTGAAGTGTGGTTGTCCTGTTACTGTAGGGCCTGTCCCACTGATGCAACCTTTCAGCGACTGTCTTCGAGCTTCAAGCTCAAGGGCACTCGCCTGACAAACCTCGAGCTGAATCGACCGTCAGCGATGAAACCGCGAGCTGGATCGACCGACCGACCGCACACACACACAAACACATCGCAAAGGCGGGGGCCAGGGAAAGCGGGGGAGCGCTGTCTGAAATTCACACCCGCGATGAACAAAAAGGTCAAAGAAACTGCACAGTGTACGGTAAGTCCTTTAGAGAGCGCGGGGAGGGGGGGGGGGGGGGGTGGAGAGAAGGGAAGAGAGGGGTGGAGAAGGGAAGAGGGTAGAGAAGGGAAGAGAGAAGGGGAGAGAATGGGGGGAGAAGGGGGGAGAAGGGGGGAGAAGGGGGGAGAAGGGGAGAGAAGGGGAGAGAAGGGGAGAGAAGGGGAGAGAAGGGGAGAGAAGGGGAGAGAAGGGGAGAGAGAAGGGGAGAGAAGGAGAGAAGAGAGAGATAGAGAGGGATAGAGATGGGGAGAGAAGGGAGAAGGAGAGATATAGAGAGAAGGGGAGAGAAGGGGAGAGAAGGGGAGAGAAGGAGAGAGAAGGGGAGAGAAGGGGAGAGAAGGGGAGAGAAGGGGAGAGGGGAGAGAAGGGGAGAGAGAGAAGGGAAGGGAAGGGGAGAGGAGGGGAGAGAAGGGGAGAGAAGGGGAGAGAAGGGGAGAGAAGGGGAGAGAAGGGAAGAGAAGGGGAGAGAAAGGGAGAGAGAAGGGGAGAGAAGGGGAGAGAAGGGGGGGGGAGAAGGTGGGGAGAAGAAGTGGTGACACTTTTAAGAAGCCAGTCAACAGAATAAAGTTTAGCGGGCATTTTACATTACGGGTCAGTTTTCCTTGGTCCTGAAAACTCCAATGAGCTAATTAACATGCCCGGTCAGTGAAGGAGATTGCCTCCGGCTGCCCTCGACTGCCTGTAACTACATAGCGACTCCACTCCGCTACACTATGAGTTCAAAAGAACCATGCCGACCTATGTTTACGCGCGGAATATTTTTCAACATGCTGAAAATGTTTCCTCAACCAAAATGAGGCCACGTGTATGTGGGAACTTCCCTCGAGCATGAAGGAGAGTTCCAGTGACCTCATAGGACCTCCTCGGACCACGTGTCGACCATGTTGTGAGTTTGAGTCGAAGGCAAACTCTTCTAAACTCGCAGATTAGGTCGCCGCAGTGGGACAGCCCCTTTACAAACTATTTTCATATTTAGACTCCCATAGCATGTGCTTTCATGCCATTCAGCCCATCATGTTTATGCCAGCTCAGAGCACTGACACAAAAAGCTGGAGCAACTCAGTGGGTCAGACAGCATCTCTGGAGAAAAGGAATAGCTGACGTTTCTGGTCGAGACCCTTCTTCAGACCTGCTCAAAGCATTCCCACAGGTCTAGTTTAGTTTAGTTTATTGTCTCGCATGTACCGAGTTACAGTGTGTGCTATCCAGTCAGCGGAAAGACTATACATGATTACAATCGAGCCATCCACAGTGTACAGACGCCAGATAAAGGGAATCACGTCTAGTGCAAGATAAAGTACAGTAAAGTCTAATTAAAGATAGACCAGGGGTTCACATTCCCTAGTATGCGATCTACCTCATTGGAGACTATCGGACTATCTTTAATCAGACTTTACTGGACTTTATCTTGCACTAAACATTATTCCCTTCAGTCTGTTTCTGTACACAGTGGAAGGCTCGATTGTAATCATGCATTGTCTTTCCACTAAAGGGCTAACACACTTTTCACTGTACCTCGGTACACATGACAATAAACTAAACTAAACCATACTATTCTCTAAGGTACACAAAATTGTTGGAGAAACTCAGCGGGTGCAGCAGAATCTATGGAGCGAAGGAAATAGGATATTTCCTTCGCTCCATAGATGCTGCTGCACCCGCTGAGTTTCTCCACCAATTTTGTGTACCATACTATTCTCTCTTACTTTCGTTTATTTTAATTTATTTTAGAGATGCAGCGCGGAAACAGGTCCTTCGGCCCACCGAGTCCGCACCGACCAGCAATCCCCACACACTAAACACTGTCCTACACACACTAGGGACGATTTTTACAAATGATACCAAGCCAATTAAACTATAAATGTATACGTCTTTGGAGTGTGGAAGGAAACCGAAGATCTCGGCGAAACCCTATACGGTCACGGGGAGAATATACAAACTCTGTACAGCCAAGCACCTTAGTTAGAGTCCAGGTTCAAATCCAGGTCTCTGGCACTGTAAAGCAGCAACCCTGATAGGAGGGTGGAGTGGGAGGGAATGTGGTCGTAATTTGACATGGCCAGTAAATCTATCGGCATCTTTGGCAATGTGGGAGGAAACTGGAGCACTCCAGGCAAACCTATTTAGTCACAGAAAACTCCACATAGGCAACAGCCGAGGTCAGGATTGAACGTGGATTACTGGAGCTGTGAGGCAGCAGCTCTAACTGCTGAAACCACAGATTGAAGAGCATTTTAGATTTGAATTGTTTTTATTCATTTGATGTTTCAGTAAATTAGCGGGGAATATGAACTCAGGCCCAAGAGTTCTCGTGCAGTCTGATGGCTATATTATATCACAGCAGTGACCTAACAACTACAACCACTCTTCTGTGGGCCTTGGACCTTGGGTCTCAGGCTTTGGTCCCACCAATTTGATCCAAATTTCAGATTTCATAAGATCATAAGATACAGGAGCAGGACTAGACAATTTGACCCATTTGTTCATGACTGATCTATTTGTCCCTCTCAACCCCATTCTCATGTCTTCTCCCCAGTAACCTTTGATGCCCTTACTAATCAAGAACCCAATCTCCACTTTAAAAATACCCAACGTCGTGGCCTCCACAGCCATCTGTGGCAATGAATTCCGCAGATTCACCACCCTCTGGCCAAAGAAATTCTTCCTCATCTCCGTTCAAAAAGTACATCCTTTTATTCTGAGACCGTGGTCCTAGACTCGCCCACTACTGGAAACATCTTCTCCACATCCGCGCTATCAACGCCGAAATTCCTGAAGTATTTCCTTTTTGGTATCTGAAAGTCACCACAAATAATTGTTGGGTTGTAAAAATGCTTTGAAGTGGGCCGAAAAGTCCATTAATGATCAAGTTCATGAGTTAATGTCCATAGGTTCTGGGAGCTGAAATAGGCCATTCGGCCCATCAAAGTCTACTCCGCCGTAATGATGCTAGAGAAATGCAAACCTATCAGGTTAACTTAAAATTGACGTCACATCCTATAGCCCTGTAACATGGGCTCCTTGTCTGCAGTGAAAATTGTTACTCAGATTACTGACACCTTGAGCTGTTACAACAGGAACTGGGGAGATCATTGCCATAAACATAGAAACATAGAAATTAGGTGCAGGAGTAGGCCATTCGGCCCTTCGAGCCTGCACCGCCATTCAATATGATCATGGCTGATCATCCAACTCAGTATCCCGTACCTGCCTTCTCTCCATACCCTCTGATCCCCTTAGCCACAAGGGCCACATCTAATTCCTCTTAAATATAGCCAATGAACTGGCCTCGACTGCCCTCTGCGGCAGAGAGTTCCAGAGATTCACCACTCTCCGTGTGAAAGACGTTCTCCTCATCTCGGTTTTAAAGGATTTCCCCCTTATCCTTAAGCTGTGACCCCTTGTACTGGACTTCCCCAACATCGGGAGCAATCTTCCTGCATCTAGCCTGCCCAACCCCTTAAGAATTTTGTAAGTTTCTATAAGATCCCCTCTCAATCTCCTAAATTCTAGAGAGTATAAACCAAGTCTATCCAGTCTTTCTTCATAAGACAGTCCTGACATCCCAGGAATCAGTCTGGTGAACCTTCTCTGCACTCGCTCTATGGCAATACTGTCCTTCCTCAGATTTGGAGACCAAAACTGTACGCAATACTCCAGGTGTGGTCCCACCAAGACCCTGTACTGGAAGAGTGGCTTGGAATTTGTTATTATGAGTAAGGAATAATATTTTGAACTGTTCTTTAAGACACTGCAGCCTTCACAGAAATTCACAATGCAATCTTAAAGCAAAAATAAATATTGCAGGCACTGAAAATGCTAAGTAACCAGAGAATGCTGTAATTGCTCTGCAGTTCAGACCCAATCTGTGGAGTGATCAAAAGAGTCAACATTTCAGTTTGATGACATACTCAGAATTCTTGATTAGTAAGGGTGTCAATGGTTATGGGAGAAGGCAGGGCAGTGAGGTTGAGAGGGAACGACAGATCAGCCATGATTGAATGGCGGAGTAGACTCGATGGGCCGAATGGCCTAATTCTGCCCATACATCTTGAATTTGGTGAACTCTGTTTCTCTCACCACAGAAGCTGCCTTACCTGCTGTCTCTTCCAAAAGACCAGAGAGCAGTCCTGAACTACTATCTACCTCATTGGTGAACGCTGGGACTATCCTTGTTCGGAGTTTGCTGGCATTACCTTGCACTAAATGTTATTCTCTTATCATGTATCTATACACTGTAAATGGCTCGGTTGTAGTCGTGGATTGCCATTCCGCTGACTGGTTAGCACGCAACAAAGGCCTTTCACCGCACCTCGGCACGCGTGACAATAAACTGAACTGAAACTGAAACTGGGCGCTGCTTTACCTGCTGACTATTCCAAATCTCTGTTGTTCCTAACTCCTCACCTTACCCCCTGTCCCTGAGTCTTTTGGATTCTCTCAGATGGAAATCACAAACCTCTGGACAAATTTCACCGCTGTGATTAGCACACAGCCGTGGCAAAGCGGATAAACCAAATGCTTCCATTCAATCCCTCAAACATTCAAATTTAATAGGGGGGAAAAAAAGTTTTAGTGCACTTAAATCAAAATAGCCCTTTGTTTTAGAGCACCATTGATTTCAACAGAAATAAATCGTGAGATTCTGCAGCTCCGATTCTTCTAAAACGAGTGGCTCCAATTATTTCAACATTATTTTTGCATTAGGTTAACGTTGATCTCTTTGGTTGGTGTATTTGCCATAGGCCATTCACTCTATTCAGCTCATTGCCCCGGTGCTCCATTTACAAAAAAACTCCGATCAAACCGCGGGTTTGAAAGTACGTGACGATTAGGTTATAAGCACATTCGCATTCATGAGGAATTTCATCATCCACTATTTTAATCCATTCCGTTTAAAAAACGGTTTAAATACTCATTTTATTTGGACATGACAAACTGTTGTGTGTTAACATTCACACTGCATAAATCCAAAGCTCGCATCTGTAAGTCTGTCTTTGAAATAATAATTAGCTGTTTCTTCTCAAACATGTTACTAAAAAAAGTCACCGGCCACTACCAGTGTTCTTTGAGTTTGGTTTTCTTCCTGATAACTGATTCACTTTAGTCCCCAAAGACAGAAGGAGGGGACCAGCGATAAGGGACACAACAGGCCAATCGAATAGGGCTGTTGAGCCAAAACCAAAAAGGCCTAAGGCAGGCAAGGCCATTGTAGTGGGAGACTCCATCGTGAGAGGTACGGACAGGGGTTTCTGCGGCAACAGACGGGATGCGAGGATGGTGTGCTGCCTTCCCGGTGCCAGGATCCAGGATGTCACGGACAGAGTGCAGAAAATCCTCAAGGGCGAAGGTGAACATCCGGAAGTGGTAGTGCATGTCGGCACAAACGATGTCGGAAAGAAGGGGATGAATATTCTGCAACGTGACTTTAGAGAGCTCGGAAAAATGTTGAAAAGCAGGACCTCCAGGGTTGTTATCTCCGGTTTGCTTCCAGTTCCCCGTGCTGGCGAGAGCAGGAACAGGGAGATACGGGACCTGAACGTGTGGCTGAGGATCTGGTGCACGGGGCAGGGATTTAGATTCTTAGATCACTGGGATCTGTTTTGGGGTAAGGGGGAACTGTACAAAAGGGACGGATTGCATCTTAACAGGTGTGGGACCAGCATTCTGGCAGGCAGGTTTGCCACTGCTACATGGGTGGCTTTAAACTGAATAAGGGGGGTGGGGTGTTGAATGGGACAGTGGAGGATGGAGTTAAAGGGAAAGGGTTTCTTAAATGTGTGAGCGTAGAGACCGAAGGGTGTAAAATGAGGGTAGAAGAAATAGGTAGCAAGGTGAAAAGTAAAAGTGGCAGGCAGACAAAACCAGGGCAAAAATCAAAAAGGGCCACTTTTCAACATAATTGTGTAAGGGGTAAGAGTGTTGTAAAAACAAGCCTGAAGGCTTTGTGTCTCAATGCAAGGAGCATTCGTAATAAGGTGGATGAGTTGAATGTGCAGATAGCTATTAATGACTATGATATAGTTGGGATCACGGAGACATGGCTCCAGGGTGACCAAGGCTAGGAGCTGAACATCCAGGGATATTCAATATTCAGGAGGGATAGACAGAAAGGAAAAGGAGGTGGGGTAGTGTTACTGATTAGAGAGGGGATTAATGCAATGGAAAGGAAGGACATTAGTTTGGAGGATGTGGAATCGGTATGGGTAGAGCTGCACAACACTAAGGGGCAGAAAACGCTGGTGGGCGTTGTGTACAGGCCACCTAACAGTAGTAGTGAAGTTGGAGATGGTATCAAACAGGAAATTAGAAATGCGTGCGACAAAGGCAAAACGGTTATAATGGGTGACTTCAATCTACATATAGATTGGGTGAATCAAATTGGCAGGGGTGCTGAGGAAGAGGATTTCTTGGAATGTATGCGGGATAGTTATCTAAATCAACATGTAGAGGAACCAACGAGAGAGCAGGCTATTTTAGACTGGGTATTGAGTAATGAGGAAGGGTTAGTTAGCAATCTTGTTGTACGTGCCCCCTTGGGCAAGAGTGACCATAATATGGTTGAGTTCTTCATTAGGATGGAGAGTGACATTGTTAATTCAGAAACAATGGTTCTGAACTTAAAGAAAGGTAACTTTGAGGGTATGAGATGTGAATTGGCCAAGATTGACTGGCAATTAATTCTAAAAGGGTTGACGGTGGATATGCAATGGAAGACATTTAAAGACTGCATGGATGAACTACAAAAATTGTTCATCCCAGTTTGGCAAAAGAATAAATCAGGGAAGATAGTACATCCATGGATAACAAGGGAAATCAGGGATAGTATCAAAGCGAAGGATGATGCGTACAAATTAGCCAGAAAAAGCAGCATACCGGAGGACTGGGAGAAATTCAAAGACCAGCAGAGGAGGACAAAGGGCTTAATTAGGAAAGGAAAAATAGATTATGAAAGAAAACTGGCAGGGAACATAAAAACTGACTGCATAAGTTTTTATAGATATGTGAAAAGAAAGAGATTAGTTAAAACAAATGTAGGTCCCTTGCAGTCAGAAACAGGGGAGTTGATCATGGGGAACAAGGATATGGCGGACCAATTGAATAACTACTTGGGTTCCGTCTTCACTAAGGAAGACATAAATAATTTGCCGGAAATAGCAGGGGACCGCGGGTCAAAGGAGTTGGAGGAATTGAGTGAAATCCAGGTTAGCCGGGAAGTGGTGTTGGGTAAATTGAATGGATTAAAGGCCGATAAATCCCCAGGGCCAGATAGGCTGCATCCCAGAGTACTTAAGGAAGTAGCTCCAGAAATAGTGGATGCATTAGTAATAATCTTTCAAAACTCTTTAGATTCTGGAGTAGTTCCTGAAGATTGGCGGGTAGCAAACGTAACCCCACTTTTTAAGAAGGGAGGGAGAGAGAAAATGGGGAATTACAGACCAGTTAGGCTAACATCGGTAGTGGGGAAACTGCTAGAGTCAGTTATTAAAGATGGGATAGCAGCACATTTGGAAAGTGGTGAAATCATTGGACAAAGTCAGCATGGATTTACGAAAGGTAAATCATGTCTGACGAATCTTATAGAATTTTTCGAGGATGTAACTAGTAGCGTGGATAGGGGAGAACCAGTGGATGTGGTGTATCTGGACTTCCAGAAGGCTTTCGACAAGGTCCCACATAAAAAATTAGTATACAAACTTAAAGCACAAGGCATTGGGGGTTCAGTATTGATGTGGATAGAGAACTGGCTGGCAAACAGGAAGCAAAGAGTAGGAGTAAACGGGTCCTTTTCACAATGGCAGGCAGTGACTAGTGGGGTACCCCAAGGCTCAGTACTGGGACCCCAGCTATTTACAATATATATTAATGATCTGGATGAGGGAATTGAAGGCAATATCTCCAAGTTTGCGGATGACACTAAGCTGGGGGGCAGTGTTAGCTGTGAGGAGGATGCTAGGAGACTGCAGGGTGACTTGGATAGGCTGGGTGAGTGGGCAAGTGTTTGGCAGATGCAGTATAATGTGGATAAATGTGAGGTTATCCATTTTGGTGGCAAAAAACAGGAAAGCAGACTATTATCTAAATGGTGGCCGATTGGGAAAGGGGGAGATGCAGCGAGACCTGGGTGTCATGGTACACCAGTCATTGAAGGTAGGCATGCAGGTGCAGCAGGCAGTAAAGAAAGCGAATGGTATGTTAGCTTTCATTGCAAAAGGATTTGAGTATAGGAGCAGAGAGGTTCTACTGCAGTTGTACAGGGTCTTGGTGAGACCACACCTGGAGTATTGTGTACAGTTTTGGTCTCCAAAATCTGAGGAAGGACATTATTGCCATAGAGGGAGTGCAGAGACGGTTCACCAGACTGATTCCTGGGATGTCAGGACTGTCTTATGAAGAAAGACTGGATAGACTTGGTTTATACTCTCTAGAATTTAGAAGATTGAGAGGGGATCTTATAGAAACTTACAAAATTCTTAAGGGGTTGGACAGGCTAGATGCAGGAAGATTGTTCCCGATGTTAGGGAAATCCAGGACAAGGGGTCACAGCTTAAGGATAAAGGGGAAATCCTTTAAAACCGAGATGAGAAGAACTTTTTTCACGCAGAGAGTGGTGAATCTCTGGAACTCTCTGCCACAGAGGGTAGTTGAGGCCACTTCAATGGCTATATTTAAGAGGGAGTTAGATGTGGCCCTTGTGGCTAAGGGGATCAGGGGGTATGGAGAGAAGGCAGGTACGGGATACTGAGTTGGATGATCAGCCATGATCATATTGAATGGCGGTGCAGGCTCGAAGGGCCGAATGGCCTACTCCTGCACACCTAATTTCTATGTTTCTGATTCTAATCGGTGAGGTCATAAGGTCATGTGATAGGAGTAGAATTAGGCCATTCGGCCCATCAAGGTTACTCCACCATCAATCACATCTCACTCCCTCCTAACCCCATTCTCCTACATGCTCCCCGTAACCTCTGCCACCTGTATTAATCAAGAATCTATCTATCTCTGGCTTAAAAACATCCACATCTCCTTCCTACAAGAACGTCCTTTAATTCTGAGGCTATGACCTTTATGCCCCTGTCCCACTTAGGAAACCTGAACAGAAACCTCTGGAGACTTTGGGCCCCACCCAAGGTTTCCGTGCGGTTCCTGGAGGTTCCCGGAGGTTTTTAATCAGTCTCCCTAACTGCTTCCACTACCCGCAACCTTCGGCAACCACCTGCAACCTCCGGGAACCGCACAGAAGCCTTGGGTGGGGCGCAAAGTCTCCAGAGGTTTCCGTTCAGGTTTCCTAAGTGGGACAGGGGTATTCCTAGACTCTCACACTAGTGGAAACTAGTAAGAAGAGGGAACCGGGTTCTGAAAAAAAAAAAAAAAAAAAAAAAAATGAAAAAAATTCTGGCTTATCGGACTACCTAGGTCGCCAGAGGGATGCGTACCTGTGGATCAAAGGTGGATGGGCGAGGAGATGGACGTTGGTTTGGACAGACCCTGCAGCAGCTTAAGGTTCGCCTGGAATGGGCACCGCTCATAAGACCTTGAGCGTGGATTGGACTTTGAAAATGGCGCCAAAACATGGCGTCTCTTGCATGCGGGCTCAGTAGGTTTTTTCTATGTACTTGCTAATTGTGGATTGTGGGTTATGGCAATACTCTACAGGACTGTTGGCAAGAAAATAATTTCACTGTGGGTTAACACTTTGCACGTGTGATAATAAAACCATCATTGAACCAGTGAGATACCAGAATGGTCAATGCATGTTAGCCATATTGGTAATACCCATATTGTATGAATGAATAAAAATAAAACACAAGCAAAATATAATGACTCGGTGATGAAAACCACAGCAACAGTCTTCTGCCAACACACTTGTAATGTCATAAATATGTGCATGTATTTAAGTATTACTGGACCAAGTGCAGACCCGTTGGGTCTGCTTCCCCAATGCAGCCGTTCCCTACCCGTATCCCCCACGGGAGACGTGGTACTCCAACTCAAGCGGCTCAGGAATCAGCAGGGCGGCTGTTTTTAAATGGCGTCTTTGAGGCGAGATGCGGGCGCCAGCAGCCGTTATGGTCGCTGGCCAGCAGGAGGCGATAAAATTAGAAGGATTTGATTTAAAATGTGTACATAAACACGACGAAATGTAATCAGGAGTGGATGCTTTGAAAGAAAAGTGAAATCTCTACCGAAATGGAAAAGATCTCAGCGATTCTGCGTCTGGATTCGGCGTGGCAAGGAATCAAAGATCGAAAGGCAGCCGGCAGCCGTACATGTAAATGGATCCATTCTGATTGGACATCTGCGAGCATTGGGCATTGTGACATCACACGATGGAACGAATCAAAAGGCAGAAAGGCAGCCGGACGGACGCCAGGCGGCAGCCACAGAGTTTTAATATATAATATTAGATATATATCTAAATAGAGAGCCCAAATAGAATGTGTTATAGTAAGCATCAAACCTAATAAATTGGCCTACTTGTGACACTGACCTTAGTTTGCTTGGATTATTTATCCAATTTCTACACAGAGCCTGACATGCGCTCTAAATATTCTGGAGCCGTTACCATATAATTTACTCTCTGTTATGTTGGCTACAACTTTAATTTTAAGACTGATTGATGTTCCCTGCCAATTCAATGGACTCTGAAAGCTGCAAAGCTAGGCAAAACAGAAAATATTGGGAGAGATTTACAACTGACAATCCCTTTTTTTTGGAAGTTGTCAGTGTACCCAATCTAAAGTGGAATGTAAACAAACTTCATGCAGGTTCCTGCCAGTGACAGGAATGGAGCAACCTGGAGGGTTGGATGCTTTTGCTTATGAGACCTGGGTTCAAACTCATCACAGTTTGATGGAATCCACGTTTAGCTACATGGGCTGTTTGGGCTGCTTCTATCCATTTTTTAATGGGCAAAACTTTATTTTAATTTAAATATTTTAACAGTTTAGTTTAGTTTAGTTTAGTTTAGTTTAGTTTAGTTTAGTTTAGAAGCACAGTGTTTAAACAGGCCTGTGCTGACCAACAATCACCTTGTACACCAGGTCTATCCTACAATCTGGGGACAATTTACAGAAGCTAATTAACCTACAAACGCCTTTGGAATGTGGGAGGAAACCAGAGCACCTGGAGAAAACCCACATGGAAACACCGAGTCCATGCCGACCATCAATCGTTCATTCACACTAGTTTTCTGTTATCCCGATTCTTTTGTTGTATTGTATTGTATTCAAATTTATTGTCATTGTCTCAATTTGAGACAACGAAAGGAATTTCCCTTACAGGCAGTATCATAAAAAAAATCATAAAAAAATAAATAAATAATAAATAAATAATAACACATATTAAAAATAAAATTGAAATTGAATTTTAAAAAAGCACAAACACAGAAAGTCCACGACACAACATAACATAAATGGCACCAAGGTGAGGAAGGCACCATAGTCCAGCCAGCCTCCCCTCCGTGTTTATCCGTGGTCGGGGCCTTCCGAGCACCCGAAGTCGCCGCCCCAGGTGGCCCGATGTTCAGGCCCTCACGCCGGGCTGGTGGAACGCCGACGCCGATCCCCGACGGTGAACATCCTCCTCCTCAGCGGCCCGGACCTCCTGATCAGCCGCCTCCCGCTGCCGGAGTCTGCAGCTCCTGAGTCCGCAGGCCGAGCCAGGCAGAGTCACAGGACCCCGCGCTGTCCATCAGCGCTGTTCTTCATCCACTCCCTACGTACGAGGGGAAATTTTAGAGAGGCCAATTGGCCTACAAACCCGTGTGTCTTTGGAATGTGGGAGGAAACCGGAGCACCCGGAGAAAACCCACATGGTCACAGGGTGAACATGCAAACTGTACAGACAGCACCCGTTGTCAGAATCAAACCCCGGTCTCTGGCGCTATAATGCAGCAACTCTACCACTGCGCCACTGTGCTGCCTAACCTATAGTACTTTAACTTAACACTAGGTAAGGTCAAAAAGAAAACAAATGAAGAGTTGTATTTATTTTCGATTTTCATATAATTTGATCCTGACCTAAAATGTTTAGCAGCATTTACAAGTGTAGACACTATTGGAATGTGGTAAACAGATTATCTGAAATAGAATCTCATTCAGCCAAAGTATTGGTGGTGAGAGGGGGTGAGGTGGTGAGGTTGTGAGAGGTGGTGAGAGGTGGTGAGAGGTAGTGAGAGGTGGTGAGAGGTGGTGAGGTGGTGAGAGGTGGTGAGAGGTGGTGAGAGGTGGTGAGAGGTGTGAGAGGTGGTGAGAGGTGGTGAGAGGTGGTGTGAGGTGGTGTGAGGTGGTGGGAGGTGGTGTGAGGTGGTGTGAGGTGGTGGGAGGTGGTGAGAGGTGGTGGGAGGTGGTGAGAGGTGGTGAGAGGTGGTGGGAGGTGGTGAGAGGTGGTGGTAGAGGTGGTGGGAGGTGGTGAGAGGTGGTGAGAGGTGGTGAGAGGTGGTGTGAGGTGGTGAGAGGTGGTGAGAGGTGGTGAGGTGGTGAGAGGTGGTGGGAGGTGGTGAGAGGTGGTGAGAGGTGGTGAGGTGGTGAGGTGGTGAGGTGGTGAGGTAGTGAGAGGTGGTGAGGTGGTGAGAGGTGGTGAGAGGTGGTGAGAGGGGAGGTGGTGAGAGGTGGTGAGGTGGTGGTGAGGTGGTGAGGTGGTGAGAGGTGGTGAGAGGTGGTGAGAGGTGGTGAGAGGTGGTGAGAGGTGGTGAGGTGGTGAGAGGTGGTGAGAGGTGGTGAGAGGTGGTGAGGTCGTGGTGAGGTGGCGAGAGGTGAGGTGGTGAGGTGGTGAGGTGGTGAGGTGAGGGAAACAGGTAGTATGGAAATATTCACCTTAGATAAGATAAGAGATAGGAGATAAGATATGATAAGATAACATTTATTGTCATTTGACGTAAATTCAAACAAAATTACGTTTCTGCAGTCATACGAACAAGAAAAAAATAATTCTCACAATTAACATAAACATCCATCACAGTGAATCTCCAAACACCTCCTCACTGTGATGGAAGGCAAAGTCTTATCTCTCCCCCGTTCTTTATTCTTCTCCCGATGTTAAAGCCCCCGGCGGGCGATGGTAAGTCCCGCGGCCGTTAAAGCCGCGCCGGGCGATGATGTAAGGCCCCGGGTCGTTTTCAACCCCGCAACTCGGGCTGGAGTACTTGCCGTTGCGGCCGCTCCGAAAAGCGGTCTCCCACCAGGGACCCGCGAGCTCCCGATGTTACCGTCTACAGGGCCTGCAGCCAGAGCCTCCGAGCTCCGAAGTCGGGTCGCAGCCATGCATCACCACAGTTCGCCACACTCCAAAGCCAGCCAGCCCCAAGATGGTGAGTCCGCAGGCTCCGCGACTGGAGCCCCCAGGTCATTCCGGTTGGAGGCCGCTCCACGGTGCTAGGCCCCAACGACAACGTCAGGTCCCCCGTAGAGGGAAGAGATTTAAAAGTTTCCCCCGCCCCCCCCCCCCCCCCCCCTCTCAGTTGAGGTCAGAATCGAACCCGGGTCTGTGGCACAACAGCAGGAAACAGCATCTTCACCACACTGTGCTGTTCCTTGACAATTCTCCCGTCTCTCTACTGCACCATTTAAGATTGGAAGATGCAATGTAGAAAGTGCGTGCCAATTAATATTTTGTTTCATAAAGCGCTCAAGTTGAAATAGGCTAAACTGAGAACCATTATCTGAGACCAAACCGACTGGTGAACCATGACATTGAAAATTGAACTCAATTCTTCAATAAACCACTTTGTAATAGTGCAGGATCCAAATGTTACACTTTGATCTATTCCAGGTGACAATTTACACCACAAAGTTATCAATTCTTTATTCACAATAATCAATGCGTGCTTTTTGAAATAGTCTCGATGGTGGTTTTTAAATTTTTGACAGATAGCATACTCGTCTGTTAGCTCTTCAAGATCCTATCCAGCCAGAATCAATAAACAAAGCTCCAGCAATTCCTCTCACGTTTACAGTACTAGAATATTTATGGCTCACATATCTACATAGACTGCATCTAGATTATAAATCTTATACATAAATTTAAAGATCTCAATGGATCACCTCAGCCTTCACATTCACTCAAAAATATTTTAAGCCCACTAGATGGGACTGATCTGGCCCTGTTTTTAACATTCATCCAAAGGACAACAATTTGGCCAGCATAGATGTTTCTATTGCTATATTGAGTGCCCGTTTGAATTTTACATTCAGTAGCATGCAGTTATATGGTCGTTTTAAGTTGATTCATTAATATATAGATTCTGAACTATTAACTCAGGGATGCGATTCCAATGCCAACCACAGGAGATAATTTACATTCAAATAATTAAGTAAATCAGGAATAAAATGATAGTTTCCACAAAACTATCAACATCTTCAGATTCAGCATTATCCTGAAGTCATAAGGGATAGCAGCAGAATTAGGCTGTTCGGCCCATCAAATCTACTCCACCATTCGATCATGGCTGATCTATGTATGCCTCCAAGTCAAGTCAAGTCAAGTCGTCAAGTTTATTTGTCACATACACATACGAGATGTGCAGTGAAATGAAAGTGGCAATGCTCGCGGACTTTTGTGCAAAAGACAAACAACAAAACAACCAAAAAAATTATAAACACAATCATAACACACATATTCTTTTACATAATAAATAATGGAAGGAAAAGCGTTCAGTAGAGTTAGTCCCTGGTGAGATAGGCGTTTACAGTCCGACTTGCCTCTGGGGAGAAACTCCTTCTCAACCTCTCCGTTCTCACCGCATGGCAACGGAGGTGTTTGCCTGACCATAGCAGCTGGAACAGTCCGTTGCAGGGGTGGAAGGGGTCTCCCATGATTTTATTTGCTCTGGAGTTGCACCTCCTGTCGTATAGTTCCTGCAGGGGGGCGAGTGAAGTTCCCATAGTGCGTTCGGCCGAACGCACTACTCTCTGCAGAGCCTTCTTGTCCTTGGCAGAGCAATTCCCAAACCAGATGGTAATGTTCCCGGACAAGATGCTTTCCACCACCGTCCTAACCCTATTCTCCTGCCTTCTCCCCATAACCCTTGACACACGTACCTGGGTGCAGGTTATGTGGTTATTTATGCAGTTATCTTTTCATCATCTCATGTGGTGGAGCCGTTGACAAGCGCTGCAGTGGAGATTGTGATATGGAAATGTGAATATTAATTTATAATGGTGACCGTAAAATTGTAGGTCTGGAGTAAAACCCCGATAGATTCACTATTTTAAAAAAATATTCAACCAATGAAAAAATATATTCAAAACCAAAATCATGCAAATATCTCTTACGACATTCTTAGTGACCACACGTCCAATATTGCTAGTGTCATAATCAGTCATTTTAGCTTGAGTGGTTCACTAATGCCCTTCAATGAAAGCAACCTGACACTCTGAGAATGATCCATTTAAGAATGTGGCTGACTCTTCTAAGTCTGAAGAATGGTTCCGACCTGAAACGTCACCTATCCATGTTCTCCAGGGATGCTGACTGACCTGCTGAGTTATTCCAGGACTCTGTGTCTTTGGCTGCTCCTTAACTTGCTGAATCTTGCCTGAATGTGCCTGAATGTGGCTGAATCTTAACTGCTTCCTCAATACAGGGACAATTAGAGGTGAGCCAATAAATTTCAATACTGCCAGCTGATACCAAGCCTGTGAATTAGGTAATGATGGGTGATGTTTCGGGTCGAGACCCTTCTTCAGACTGAGTCTGAGTCTGAAGAAGGGTCTCGACCCAAAACATCACTCATTCCTTCTCTCCAGAGATGCTGCCTGTCCCGCTGAGATATTCCGGCTTTTTGTGTCTTTCTTCGGTTTAAACCAGCATCTGCGGTTCCTTCCTACACAATTGGGTAATGATGCTTGATGAAGCTCAGAAGCAAGAATGGCAGGTTTTCGTATGTAAAGTTCCCCAGGTGAACGATGACTTTCTGGGGAAGGATATTGCACAAATGACTAAAAAGGACACAAGCGGGAACAATGAAGCTATAAATATCGATTTCGAGTAACCCTTGCATCTCCTCAATCTGCGTACCTCCCCCACCCTGTTGTCGTACTAGTTTCACTGTTCTCCTGTTGAGTTTCGCTGTCCGTAAAACCTGTTATCACCTTCCCCAGAGCCAACAATGGACCATTGTGGGCCCCACCTTTCCCTGATCATCGTTGCTTTAGGCATATCTTTCACTCGTTTGTTCCATGTACATTCTATATCTCTCCTTTCTCTCTCCCCTGACTGAGAGTCAAGTCTGAAGGAGGGCCTCAATCCAAAACGTCACCTATTCCTTTTCTCCAGAGATACTGCCTGGTCCATTGCATTAATCCAGCTTTTTGTGTCTATCTTCGGATCTATAAGGTTCATAGCAAAAGGATTATAGATTGAGTATAGGAGCAGGGAGGTTCTACTGCAGTTGTACAGGGTCTTGGTGAGACCACACCTGGAGTATTGCGTACAGTTTTGGTCTCCAAATCTGAGGAAGGACATTATTGCCATAGAGGGAGTGCAGAGAAGGTTCACCAGACTGATTCCTGGGATGTCAGGACTGTCTTATGAAGAAAGACTGGATAGACTTGGTTTATACTCTCTAGAATTTAGGAGATTGAGAGGGGATCTTATAGAAACTTACAAAATTCTTAAGGGGTTGGACAGGCTAGATGCAGGAAGATTGCTCCCGATGTTGGGGAAGTCCAGGACAAGGGGTCACAGCTTAAGGATAAAGGGGAAATCCTTTAAAACTGAGATGAGAAGAACTTTTTTCACACAGAGAGTGGTGAATCTCTGCAACTCTCTGCCACAGAGGGTAGTAGAGGCCAGTTCATTGGCTATATTTAAGAGGGAGTTAGATGTGGCCCTTGTGGCTAAGGGGATCAGAGGGTATGGAGGGAAGGCAGGTACGGGATACTGAGTTGGATGATCAGCCATGATCATATTGAATGGCGGTGCAGGCTCGAAGGGCCGAATGGCCTACTCCTGCACCTAATTTATGTTTCTATGTTTCTATGAGTCAGAGGTGGGAAAGCTACCTTTCACTGAGGAAAACTTTACCATTCGTGTCTCTAAGTTTCACCACCTGAGTAATAGGCCAGACTAGTGTAATTCTCAGCCAGCTATTCTTGTTTGTTTTGCATCCACTATTTTCTGATGCCCAGCCTAATTATCAAGGTCTCCCAAAGTAAAGAAAAAATGTTTTGTAAGTTAAAGATTAACTTGAAAGACTTTCAGGCTAGAATATATTGATCAGTTCTGAGCTGTCTAAGCCTGTAAATGTATATTCCAACTTGTCTCAAACTGCATTTATAAAGAAATTGGTTAAACAAACCCACACAATCATCTGTGTTTAAGAGGGGACTGCAGATGCTGGAGAATCGAAGGTTACACAAAAAAGCTGGAGAAACTCAGCGGGTGCAGCAGCATCTATGGAGCGAAGGAAATAGGCAACGTTTCGGGCCGAAACCCTTGGGTTTCGGCCCGAAACGTTGCCTATTTCCTTCGCTCCATAGATGCTGCTGCACCCGCTGAGTTTCTCCAGCTTTTTTGTGTAACCACACAATCATCTAATTTACTAGTGTGTATAACTGAATGTTAAACAATCTGACCTCACTTTGACAGTGAATCTGAGAGCATCAACTTTTTTCTTTGCATTTACTGTTTCCAGGTTTACTTGGGACAGTAAAACTGCTCTGAGAAATTAAACAATTCAAGGGCTGTGTGTCTCCATGCCCAGCTGCTCCTCACGAGTCTGCTTTTGATAAAATAGGTGTTAAAAACCGACCCGCAGATCACCCGCTCAAGCAGAAAGAAATGTTTCCCTCCACAGAGATAACACAGCGCAGGGAGAGGTTGAAACAAAGTTTTTTGCTGTTTTTTTTTAATTTTTGCTGCTTTTTTTCAGGAACAAAATGACAGGGCGATAACACGACACAAAAAGGTTGTTTGACACGCATGAGGCATATCAGAAAACGAACACTGTTTAAAAATCACACAGCACCTTCCTGGTCGATGATGTACTTTTTTCAACTTTCTTATCAGTCTTCTGCATACTGAGCATTCCTTTTGTGAGCTTTCATTGGGCTTCTGGTGTATAAATCATGACAGTGAGCATGAGAGTGCATTAGGCAAGCCAGTGTTAGAATCCCGAGTCTGCTGGTACAGTGTTGTTTAATGAATGGTGATGCGATTGCAAATGGAAGGAATGCAGGGACTATCATTAGTATGTCTGGTAATGGCAAATGGTGCAATTACTGATAAGCCTGCCTTTGAAGTGGCTATTAACGCAGGAATAAAACTGTGAAGTCTGTTAAAGTAAGAGCAAATGCTTTCTCCACAAGGAACTGCACTCAGAGTAGTCGGGGCGGCACGGTGGCACTGCAGTAGAGATGCTGCCTTGCAGCGCCAGAGGCCCGGGTTCGATCCTGACCACGGGTGCTTGTCTGTATGGAATTTGTACATTTTCTCCGGGAGCTCCGGTTTCCTCCCACACTCCACAGATGCACAGGTTTGTAGGCTACTTGGCTTGGTTAAAATTGTAAATTATCCCCAGTGTGTGCAGGAAAGTGTTAGTGTGCGGGTATCGCTGGTCGGCGCAGTCTCGGTGGGCCGAATGGCCTGTTTCCACACTGTATCTCTAATCTAAACAAAACTATAGTCCATCTCAACGGTATGTCATCCAGCTCCCAAGTCTGAATGAGAATGTGCCTATTATCGGAAAAACAGATTTATGTGCGAGAGTAGAATAATCCACACATACTTTCACTGTTGAAGCTATGACATCCCAGGCCGTTATACGGACTATTGCACAAGTGTCAGAGTTGAGAAGGGAGTTTGCTTTTAACCTTCTTCCAGGGCTAATGGACAATGGGTAGGGCAGGATTTGGCCACTTTAACACTCCAATCCCAGTTCCTTCCTCTCCTATCTGATGGCATTTTATCTTCAGCCGTCCAAAGCTCCCTCTGGTGAGGTGGGGAGGGTCAAAGGACACGATCCGATGACACCTTCAGTTCCGCCACATGATTTGAACAAGGGCTCCTTGTGCAGCTAGGGACAGCTCTGTGTGCTGTCAAACCTGCTCGAAATAGCAGACAGAAAGCAATAGGCTGGGAGGAGGAGGCTTGCTTGGCACTGGAGTGTGTCCATTGTTGGCTTGAACTATTGCTTTAGTGGTCAGCACTCTCACCTTTGAGCCAGAAGGTTGTGTGTGTGTGTGTGGGTTCAAATCCAGATCCAGAGACCTAAGCTTAGAAAAGCATACCGTGTTTCTGCTGCAGTTTATATTGTTAGGGCGGCACAGTGGCGCAGCTGGTAAAAGCTGCCTCATGGCGCCAGAGTCCGAGGTTCGAACCCAACCTCCGGTGCTGACTGTGTGGAGTTTGCATGCTCTCCTGTGTGATAGTGTGGGTTTTATCCAGGTGCTCCGGTTTCCTCCCACATCCCAAATAATAGGACGGGCGGGTCGATTGCTTAATTGGCCTCTGTAAAATTGTCCCTACTGTGGGACACAGGGCTAAGGGGAGGATGAGGGAGGGGGATAAAATAAAGACTAGGGTGAGCGGATGATCGATGGTCATCGTGGGCTTGGTGTTTCCATGCTGTGTCTTTAAAACTGAAACTTAAAACTAAAAGGATTCCTTGAGGGAAGGCGAAGAGATACAGACATACAGGAAATGAGTGGCACGGTGGCGCAGAAGTAGAGTTGCTGCCTAAAGGGTCTGTCCCACTGTGGGGACCTAATTCAAGATTCAAGAGAGTCATGTGTCCCAGATAGGACAATGAAATTCTTGCTTTGCTTCAGCACAACAGAAATTTGGAAGAGTTTGCCCTCGACTTGCATACTCGCAGCATACTCGCAGCATGCAGCCCTAGGAGGTCTATGTAACTTTCATTCATGCTCGAGAGTAGTCCCCGCGTACTCGAGGCCTATGTTTGGTCGAGGCGTATATTTCAACATGCTGAAAATTGCCCGCGAGTGAAAAAAGGTCAGCATGGAAATAATCGATATTATATTTACTCGTACGTTTAGTCAAAGTAGGCCGGCATGTTATTCGTAGGTAATCAAAGGCAATTGAAGGGAATCGAGGGTAGTCAAAGGCAATCGAAGGAAGTCGAAGGTAGTCGTAGATAGTGTTAGTATAGTCGAAGGTGGCCGTCTTCACTTTCCACAATTCGGTGTCTAATTTTCCCGAAGCTAGTCGAAGCTAGTCTTCCACATAGTCGAAGGAGGTTGTAGGAGGTGTTCTATTTCGGCGATACAACAAGACCATGACGCTGTTTTAAACTCTCCGTAACTCTTCTAAACTCGCAAATTAGGTCCCCGCAGTGGGACAGGCCCTTTACAGTGCCAGAAGACTTCCAGACATATTTTAACACTCCAATCGCAGTGCCTTCCTCATAACTTGTTTATATGTATAAAATGTGTTGCTCAAGCCCTGTCTCCTACAGCAGATATATACTTTTTCTTCATAATGTAGAAAACAAGGTAACAAACTAATCTGCATACAACAAGCCGTGACAAGCAGGAATGCATTTCTCAGTGAAATCAGTTGAAGTGCAAAGGCACACATGAAAACAATTTCTAAATTTGCTCATGGCAACTTCTACATCCAACCGAGGCCACGTGCAAGCCCTCGGTTTAAAAACTCCACCGGAAAGATTGCACCTCCGACAGTGCTGAACTCTTTCAGTAATGTTAACCCTTGAATCTATACTCCCTACGGGCGAAAACAAGCATATTGGATGACAAATATGAACTCTCATGTTGTAAACCTGTGACAGAGTGTTCCCTCTGAAAGTATCAGCTCACACCTGTCTCCAATTGATTTTTGCCCTTGAGGTAACATGGTCAAAAAAAACCCCAGTGAAGATTATATGTCGTTTATCACTTGTAAATTGCAGCCACATTTTGGGAATTAATTCATGTGTGCATGTCACTTGACCTTTTAAAATTGTAGATTTCTTCTGAGTTGTCCACTGCTATATTGCTGTAAGTTGCTGCAAAGGCTGTACTGCATTTTTTATTTTTGCTGAAATTAAGTGTTGCCACTTTATTTAGTCACATTCTTACTGCCCGATAGAATCTCACAAGAATGATTTTTGTTATGTAAACTAGTGTTTGAGCCTTCATTGGCAGCCTTACGTTAAACAAATGAAAACGTTTGATGTCTGTTGAATGAAAACAAGGGGATTTGCCTCTTTAGTTTTCGATGGTTCCAACATATTCATTGAAATGCAGTGTTTAACAAATGATATTTTTGTTCGGCTCTTTATATCTGATCGAGCACAAAGGACATTTTGGGAAAATTCACGATAATAACCAAAGCATTGTGACCTGGGCTGATCACACTTCAGCAGCCAAGACATGTAAACAGCATTGTGCCCAGTAAGTTCGTCATCTAATCAAACTAGCTCCTCATATTTCTCCACCCAGCTTACATCAGGGCCTCAAAATACGGAAAAATGCGAAGGTGACTTTAAATGTGTAGGAGTGAAGTGCAGATGCTGGTTTATACCGAAGATAGACACAAAGTGCTAGAGTAACTCAGCGGGACAGGCAACATTACTGGAGGAAAAGGTCGGGTGACATCTACGGGTCGGGATCCTTCTTCAGACTGAAAGTGGAGCCAATTTGCATTAGCTGCCCAAGCAGAACATGAAGTGCTGTTCCTCCAATTTGCAGAGGCAGGTCACAACTCAGCATTATGGCTGTTGATTTCTCTAATTTCAAGTAACCCCTGCATTCCCTCTCTCTGCCTCTCCCCCACCGGAGATGTTCCACTATTGTTTGCATCCCTGCATCCCTTCATTGTCACCTTTCCCCCATCTAGACAATGGGCTATTATGGGCTGCACCCTTCCTTGGTCATCTGTTGCCAGCCCTGATTTGCTCTGGCCTTTTCAGACTTCCATTCCCCCCCCCCCCCCCACCCCAACCCACCACAACCCACCCCCCTACTCTCAGATTGAAGAAGGGTTCTGACCCAAAAAGTCACCCATCCTTTTTCTCCAGAGATGCTGCCTGACCCGCAGAGTTACTCCAGCACTGTGTCTAAGGCGGCTTTACTTTCTCCTGTCCTGGGACTAACCTAGACTCTTATCGATGTTTACAGATACATTATAGAAAGCATCCTGATGAGATACATCGCAACTTGGTTTGGCAACAGCTCTGCCCAAGACCACAAGAAATTACGTTAAAGTTAGGTTAATTATTGTCACATGTCAAAAAGGTACAAGGAAAATAATTTCTGCATGCCATCCAATTCAATCAGATAACACTATACATACATACAAACTCAAGTGGTAGAGCAATGGAAGAAATACAGAGTGCAGAATATAGTTCTCAGCATTGTAACGCAACAGTTCCAGAGTAAAAACTCCAATGTCTGCAATAAGGAAAAGGTGGAGAAACTCAGCGGGTGCAGCAGCATCTATGGAGCGAAGGAAATAGGCAACGTTTTGGGCCGAAACCCTTCTTCAGACTTCTGAAAAAGGGTTTCGGCCCGAAATGTTGCCTATTTCCTTCGCTCCATAGATGCTGCTGCACCCGCTGAGTTTCTCCAGCTTTTTTGTGTACCTTCGATTCTCCAGCATCTGCAGTTCCTTCTTAAACATAAGGAAAAGGTGAGTGGTTTAGCTAATGGAAAGACTGTTCAGAAGCCTGATAACTAATCCTAAGTCTGGTGGTGCATGCTTTCAAGCTTCTGTACCTTCTGCCGGATGAGAACAGGGGGAAGAAGGAATGATCGGGGTGTTTGAGCAGCTGATAGTCAGTTCTGCAGCAACCCACTCACACCGCCCCGTCGGGAGAGAGTCCTTTAATTTGGTAAGAGAAGCAAGAAACTTGTGGGTATGTTTCTAGTTTTACCAAGGTTGTTTCATGACAGCTGTCGTGTGGCGTTTTGATGTTGGCATGAACAGAAATTGGCACGGTACAAAGTGTGATACCTTTAGGTGTGTGAGAAACATCGAGTAAATGACAGGTGTCTTAACGAAGAACTGAAAATGTTGAATACACTCAGCAGCTCAGGCAACATCTGTGGGAAGAAAAATAGTTGACATTTCAGAATGACGGTCTTCTGTCAGAACTGGAAACGAGAGAAAACAAGTTAGTTTTAAGTTTCTCAAGCATTTCATCTCATGTTTGGGCACATCACAGCCCTCTGACTGAATTCTACAACTTCAGGTACCTCAATTTCTATGTTGTTTAAGAAGGAACTGCAGATGCTGGAGAATCGAAGGTTACACAAAAAAGCTGGAGAAACTCAACGGGTGCAGCAGCATCTATGGAGCGAATGAAATAGGCAACGTTTCGGGCCAAAACGTCTGAAGAAGGGTTTTGGCCCGAAACGTTGCCTATTTCATTCGCTCCATAGATGCTGCTGCACCCGCTGAGTTTCTCCAGCTTTTTTGTGTAACCTCAATTTCTATGTCTGTTTTACAACTTGTCCTTTCACCCAGCCTGGCCAACTATGCATAGTTGAGTTTAGTTTAGTTTCCAGGTACAGTGCCCACCGTGTCCACGCTGACCAGCGACCCTGTACACTATCTACACACTATGGACAATTTATAATCTTACCAAAGCCAATTAACCTGTACGTCTTTGAAATGCAGAAGGAAACTTTTTCACCCAGTGAGTTGTGAATTTATGGAATTCCCTGCCACAGAGGGCAGTGGAGGCCAAGTCACTGGATGGATTTAAGAGAGAGTTAGATAGGGCTCCAGGGCTAGTGGAATCAAGGGATATGGGGAGAAGGCAGGCACGGGTTATTGATAGAGGACGATCAGCCATGATCGCAATGAATCAGCCATGATCATATTGAATGGCGGTGCAGGCTAGAAGGGCCGAATGGCCTACTCCTGCACCTAATTTCTATGTTTCTATGTTTCTATGAATGGCGGTGCTGGCTCGAAGGGCCGAATGGCCTCCTCCTGCACCTATTTTCTATGTTTCTATGTTTCTATGAAACTGGAGTATCCAAGGAAAACCCACACGGTCAACGTGCAAACTCCGTACAGACAGCAGCTAACGTCAGGATGGAGCCCAGGTCCCTCGAGCAGCCCCAATGCATATGCTACATCTGTACATGTTTCCACATTTGTTTAGAGATTCAGCATGGAAGCAGGCCCTTTGGGCCATTGTGTCTAAGCTGACCATCGATCACCTGTTCACACCAGTCCCATGCTATCCCACTTTCTCATTCACCCCCGACACACTGGCGGCAGTTTAGAGAGGTCAAACAACCTGTAAACCCGCTCGGCTTTGGAATGGGGAGAGAAACCGAAGCACCGCGCAATCAGAAGCAGGATGTTCAAACTTCACACAGATGGCACCTGGAGCCAGGATTGAACTCAGGTCTCTGCTGCTTTGAGACAACATATCTATCTATCTATTTATTTAATGTTTAAGAAGGAACTGCAGATGCTGGAAAATCGAAGGTACACAGAAATGCTGGAGAAACTCAGCGGGTGCAGCAGCATCTATGGAGCGAAGGAAAATAGGCAACGTTTCGGGACGAAATGTTGCCTATTTCCTTCGCTCCATAGATGCTGCTGCACCCGCTGAGTTTCTCCAGCATTTATCTATCTATCTATCTATCTATCTATCTATCTCTATCTATATCTATCTATCTATCTATCTCTATCTATCTCTCTATCTCTCTCTCTATCTATCTATCTCTCTATCTATCTCTCTCTCTCTATCTCTCTCTATCTATCTCTATCTATCTATCTATCTCTCTCTCTCTCTCTCTCTCTCTCTCTCTCTCTCTCTCTCTCTCTCTCTCTCTATCTCTCTATCTCTCTATCTCTCTATCTCTCTCTCTCTCTCTCTCTCTCTCTCTCTCTCTCTCTCTCTCTCTCTCTCTCTCTCTCTCTCTCTCTCTCTCTCTCTTCTCTCTCTCTCTCTCTCTCCTCTCTCTCTCTCTCTCTCCCTCTCCTCTCTCTCTCTCTCTCTCCCTCTCTCCCCTCTTCTCTCTCTCTCTCTCTCTCCAATAATGTATCACCATGGCAACCCTGGCTTTCCCTTTTCAGACATATTCTTATTGCCCTGCCCATCCCTCCCTCATCCTCTGTAACATATACAGTAACTGCGTAATCGTCTCTCATTCCCAGATCTGATGAAAGGCCGTCAACAGGGGCTACCTGACCAGATGAGTTTTACCAGCATTTGTTTGGGTCTATTTCAGATTTCCAGCAACTGTAGATTAAAAGAAAAAAATGCTTGGCATGTGGATGAAAGTGGGTTATAACCAGAAGGGTCCAGTCCAGTTTGATGGTCGGCACCATTTAACTGAAAAGCAATCACTGACACAATTCAGTCTGGGATGAAATAAAATGTGTAGGAAGGAACTGCAGATGCTGGTTTAAACCGAAGATACACACAAAGTGGTGGAGTAACTCAGCAGGACAGCCAGCTTTTCTGGGGAGAAGGAATGGTGACGTTTGGGGTCTCAACCCTCAAGACCTCAGTCTGAAGAAGGGTCTCGACATGAAACGTCACCCATTCCATCTCTGCAGAGATGCTACCTGTCCCGCTGAGTTACTCCAGCACATTGTGCCTATCTTTGGGATGAAACAAAACAGGATTGGGTAGGTAGACACAAAGTGCTGGAGTAACTCAGCAGGTCAGGCAGCATCTGTGGAGAAATGGGAACAGAAGACGTTTTGTGTTGGAACCCTTCTTCAGACAGGGTATTGGGTGTGGCTGACTTGATTAAAATTTGACAATGTGCAATTTAACCACGTGTGATTTTTTCTATTACAAACCTCAAATTGTGGAGTACAGAAGGCAAATAAATAAATGATGGACCTTTGCCCCAAACATTAATGAGGTCACTGTATGTGTAAATTGTCCCTAGTGTGTGTAGGATGGTGTTAATAACCATATAACCATATAACAATTACAGCACGGAAACAGGCCATCTCGGCCCTACAAGTTCATGCCGAACAAATTTTTTTCCCCTTAGTCCCACCTGCCTGCACTCGTACCATAACCCTCCATTCCCTTCTCATCCATATGCCTATCCAATTTATTTTTAAATGATACCAATGAACCTGCCTCCACCACTTCCACTGGGAGCTCATTCCACACCGCCACCACTCTCTGCGTAAAGAGGTTCCCCCTCATATTACCCCTAAACTTCTGTCCCTTAATTCTGAAGTCATGTCCTCTTGTTTGAATCTTCCCTATTCTCAAAGGGAAAAGCTTGTCCACATCAACTCTGTCTATCCCTCTCATCATTTTAAAGAATGTGTGGGGATCGCTGGTATGTGCGGACTCGGTGGGCCAAAGTTCCCGTTTCCACCCTGTATCTCTAAAATCTGACCAGCGCCGGCTTGTTACTCTCCACCGACACCAACACTGCGCCCCTTTTCCACCCCGCTTGCTTCGCCCACTCACACTAACACCACTAACGCCACCACAACACTGAAATCCTTCAGGGGTGACATCTATTTCTCAGTGACAAAGACAAAAATGCCTTCTGACAACCTGAAATATAGTTGCATTCTCAGAACGCAGGCGATAAAAAGCTGGGCGCTCGCCAGCCGAGATTTCATCAGCTGGCCAGTTGATTCCATGGAGTACACAGGCAACTCTCTCATTTTTTTTGATTTCCTGTTTAGTCAAAAGAATTTAGGGCACAGTCTCCAAATGTAATGAAAAGCAGCCCGCCCGCCCGCCCGCCCGCCCGCTGCATTCAGATTCATAAATTCATTGCATCGCCATCAGTGGCAGGTAAATTGATTGCAATCTGGCAGATTTAAGATCGACCAGATTTGACATTCAGACTGTAATCGACGTAATCTTCCTGTCAAAACATCCAGTCCCCTCTCAGCACCTTAGCAGAAAAATAAACAAGCCAGTGACTAAGAACCATTCGCAGATTATTTTCTGTGCATAATCATTTGGCTTCAGTCATCGCCAGCTGCTTCTTTTCCTTAAAGTAGAGGTTTGCGTGGACGTGTACATTTTGGTTGAACAAAGGCCATTGGCTCACTTTGCCGTTCAGACCTATGTTCAGGACCATGTTCCTCTCATTTGGTGCCTGGCACCCTGCCCTTCTGCTTTGGCCCTCTTGTTGAAACAGGAATTGATCTATTTCTTTTCAGAATGCTTGAAACTAAGTCTCCATTCACTTGGCTGAAAGGCACAAGCAAGCCTGTTTCACAAGCTCGCGACTCTGAATGTAATTTTCTTAAGAGAGAACTGCATCTCTTAGTTTGGCCAAAGTCCTTATACATGCTAGCTCCCCTTAGTTTGCTGTTTTAAATGGATTGCATCTTCCTTTATTGATTTACATTCCAGGACCACATCTATTGTCCTTGTCCAAGCTGTCCAAATGTCCTTATGCGATCCGCTGGGCTATGTGAACTCATCCATTCATGGATTGAGAAAGACAAATTGGATAATAATTGTTTTAACACTGTGGTGCACAGAGCAGTGAATTGAAGAGTTGTAGATGTTCTGATTGTAGAGACTAAAATAAATGTTCCGATTTGTAAAATGGAGCTGGGCTACAAAAAGGGAAAAATTATAGCATTGCATAGGGCCATAGTTTGACACCAACTGTTGCTCCATGCCGAATTTTGAGTATCCCTTTTGAGCGGCACGGTGGTGCAGCGGTAGAGTTGCTGCCTTACAGTGCCGGAGATTAGGGTTCGAGCCTGACTATAGGTGCTGCCTTCATGAAGTTTGTACGTTCTCCTCGTAACGTGCATGAGGTTTCTCCGGGTGCGCCCGTTTCCTCCCACAATCCAAAGATTTACAGGTTTGTGGGTTAATTGGATTCGGTAAAAATTGTCGAATTGTCCCTTTAATCTCTTACCTCGACGGAGATGCGATTTTTTTTCGTGTCGTATCTCCGTCCGCACTGCGACCTAACATCGTGGAGTTGGTGGCATCTGCTGGGGGCCGACTTCAGGAACTCCAACCGCGGGAGCTTGCGGACTTTAACATCATGGAGCTGGCGGTCTCTGGTTAGGGACCGACTTCCAGAGTTCCAGGCTGCGGGATCGACGATCGCCCTGACTGCGGATTGTTCGACTGCCCGACCAAGGGAGAATAAAGAGGAAAGAAGATTAGACGTTATTGCCTTCCATCACAGTGGGGAATGTGGGGAAACCGCTGTGGTGGATGTTTATGTACTTGTGTGTTTTGTTGCTTTTTTTAGTATGGCTGCATGGTAAATCGAGTTCCATTGTACCTTAATTGGTACACGTGACAATAAAATACCTTTGAACCTTTGGCCATAGGATAGTGCCAGTGTACGGGAATCCCTGGTTGGCGCAGACCCGGTGGGCCGAAGGGCCTGTTTCCACTTGATATCCCCAAAGTTTTATGTAGTTGTGTGTCTTGTTGCTTTTTTTCTGGTATGGTAAATCAAATTTCACTGTACCTTTAATGGTACACATGGCAATAAAGAACCATTGAACCATTAATCTAAGCCGGGCCTTGGGCGGCCATAGTGGTGCAGAGGTAGAGTGGCTGCCTTACAGCGTTTGCAACGCCGGACACCCGGGTTCGATCCCGACTACGAGTGCTGATTATGTGGAGTTTTACATTCTCACCTTGACCGCGTGGGTTTTCTCCGAGATCTTTGGTTTCCTCCCACACTCCAAAGACGTACAGGTATGTGGGTTAATTGGCTTGGTGTATGTGTAAATTGTCCCTAGTGTGTGTGGGATTGTGTTAATGTGCGGGGATCGCTGGTCGCTGCAGACTCGGTGGGCCGAAGGGCCTGTTTCCACGCTGTATCTCTAAACTAAACTAAACTAATCTTGTTTTCAAAGGAGATTTCATCGAAGCATTCAAAATAATAAAGGGAATAGAACAGAAATAAGGAACTCCGCTTGGTTATTAACACCTCACGTCTCATTAAAGGGACCAGGATTGAAAGACATTTTTTTTGTCCGCCTGCACACATTACTAAAGGGGGCTGGAGACTCCTCTAACATCTTCAACTTCAAAGAGGGTCACTAGTTTCCCACATTAGCCTTGCACCTGATCCCTGGCCTTACTTTGGTCTTGCCTGAGGTGGAAGCAGCACACAACAATTACTAACATGAGGCTCGACACACAAGTTCTCGACAGCCTCAGGCCTTTCATTTTTGCAGTGTTTCTGGAGCCTTCTGACAAGCACTTTGCCAAGAATGGGCCAAGAGCAGTTTTTATCCCAGTCACCAGATTCACTGCCTGAAGAAAAGTACCATGACAACGCTCCCCCCCCCCCCGCCCCCCACCAGGATATATTTCATCTTCCTGCAAATGTATTCAATTCATCAAAGTCAAAAATTTCAATGCTGAGAATTTGAATTCTTTCACACGACTCCATGTAAACTATTTCCATACAACACAGTCACTTGCAGAATACAGGGCCCAACACACTGCTCCAGCAATCATGCAATTATAACAAGTTGTAGCTCAGTGCTCAGCCATTTGGCTTGTCATGGTGCCAGTTCCTAATCCCGCCCTTCTCCGGATGACTATTAGATGCCATGTCCCCTCCTCTAAAACATCTGATGAGTATTTCCTGAAGCTCCATCATTTTCCAATTAGCCCCGTCAGCTATTCTTCAGTGAGATTGCTACTTCAGTGTTTTTAGCTCAAAGTCTAGACTCTAAATTTCCTGAATTCCTCTCCTTAAACCCCTCCTGAATCTTATTGCCCTTTGGAGGTTTACCAGAGCGCTGCGCGGATTTGAGGGCATTAGCTACAAGAAGAGGTTGGATAAACTTGGATTGTTTTCTCTGGATCTTCGGAGGCTGAGGTGAAACACAACATAAGTTTGTTAAAATGATGAGGGGCATAGACAGGGTGGGCATTCCAAGGACAAGAGGGCATAGCTTTAAGGTGAGAGAGGCAAAGTTTAAAGGAGGTGAGCGGGACAAGTTATTTACAACTAGGGTGGTGTGTGCCTGGAACACCCTGTCTGGGGTTATGGTGGAGGCCGGGACCATGGGCATTTAAGAGGCTTTTGGATTGGCACATGGATATACAGGGAATGGAGGGACATAGATCACGTGCAGGAGATTAGTTTAGTTTAGTTTAGAGACACAGTGCGGAAACGGGCCCTTCAGTCCACCCAGCCGCACCGACGAGCCATCCCTGTACACTACCACTATCCTACACACTAGGGACAATTTATAATTTTCACCAACCCCAATTAACCGAAAAACCTGCACGCCTTTGGACTGTGGGATGAGACAGAGCAATCGGGGAAACCCATGCAGAGACAGGGAAAACAACCAATCCCCACACACTAACACACACACACAAGGGATCATTTAATCCTACACACACTAGGGATCTTTTTTTTATTTTACCAAGTCAATTAACCTACAAACCTGAATGTATTTGGAGTTGTAGGAGGAAACCGGAGCCCACAGAGAAAACTCACCCAGATCACAGGGAGAACGTACAAACTCCGTATAGACAGCACCCATAGTCAGGGTCAAACCTGGGTCTCTAGCACTGTATGGCAGCAACTCTACCACTGTGCCTGTTCAGTCCTTCGCAATTTTTCAGTATGAAGAAGAGTTCCAACCTGAAACGGCGCTTATTCCATTTCTCCAGAGATGCTGCCTGTCCCGCTGAGTTACTCCAGTATTTTGTGTTTATCTTGGCGGATCAGATCTTTTGGCCCAAGATGGACAGGTGCCTGCCCATGGAACATTCTGTCTCTTGCTGTGTGGCCCCTGCTGTGGTCTCCCACTCCCTCGCCTGGTCCTGGCCAGCGCAGCACCAAGACCTCCGGTGTAGGAGGTTAGATGTTCCCAATTGAATGGTTTTGAAGGCCGATGACGCCTTCTCCCAAGTCAACAGCTCTCAAAGCTTGCAAGGTTAATGCATCAAGACATTAGGGACTGCAG